>NC_053491.1:363783860-363868860 GCF_905171775.1 Rana temporaria | reverse complement strand
CAAGTGTAAGCTAGCCCTAAAGCCTTGTTTACACGGTGTGTACAAGGCTTTAGAGTGATTAGATGAATTGCAATTAATAGTCATCCTTTGCCATGAAAATTAACTTAATCTCATAAAAAACATTTCCACTTAATTTGTAAAGAGGGCTTCAGGGTGCCCAAGAAAGTCAAGCAAGCGTCAGAACCGTCTCACACAGTTGATTCAGCTGCGGGAACAGGGCACCACCAGTGCAGCACTTGCTCAGGAATGGCAGCAGGCAGATGTGACAGCAAAGAAGCCACTTCCCTACAGGAAAAACATTGGGGACAGACTGGTATTCTGCAAAAAGGTACAGGGATTGGACTGCTGAGGAATAGGGTAAAGTAATTTTCTCTGATGAATCCCCCCTTCCGATTGTTTGGGGCATCCGTAAAAAACCTTGCTCTGAGAAGAAAAAGCAAGCGCTACCATCAGTACTGTGATGTGCCAGCAGTAGAGCATACCGAGACCACTCATGTGTGGGGTTGCTTCTCAGCAAAGGGAGTGGGCTCACTCACAATTGTGTTTAAAAAAAAAAAAAAAAAAACACAGCCAAGAATAAAGAATGGTACAAAAACATACTCCAAAAGCAACTTTTCCCAACCATCCAAGAAGAGTTTGGTGAACAATGCCTTTTCCAGCATGCTAAAAGGCAAAAATGATAAGTGGCTTGGGGAACAAAACATTGAAATGTTAGGTCCATGGGCAGGAAACTCCCCAGACCTTAATCCCATTAAGAACGTGGTCAATTCTCAAGAGACAGGTGAGAAAAAAAGAAAAAAAAAAAAAAAAAAAACCACACACAAATTCTCCAAGCATTGATAATGCAAGAATGGGCCACCATCAGTCAGGAAGTGGCCCAGAAGTTGACTGAAAGCATGCCGGGGCAAATTGCAGGTCTTGAAAAAGAAGGGTCAACACTGCAAATATTGACTGTGCATTAACTTCATGTCATTGTCAATAAAAGCCTTTGACACTTATGGAATGTTTAGAATTATACTTCAGTATACCATAGCAACAACTGACAGAAAGATCTATGTTTGTCTCAATAATACAACGTTTGATAGCAGTCAGTGTACCTCGGTCGGTTTTTAGCTAGAAATTGCTGCTCATATAGCTCTAGGACCACAGGAGCTTTTGCATATCTTGGTAGGTATCGTTAGGATTCTCCGAGGAGGAAGGAGCTACTAGATGTTAGTATTAATCTCCTCACTTTAATCTCCTGAATTTATTGATTTAGCCTGTCCCCAACACAGTTTGTGCCCATAAGGGGTGTCGGGACTGGCAATAGAACTAAGTGCACTTATAGGGGATACCTGATTTTATGTAATTGTTGGTATACTTAGTGGGTGGGTGACCTAGTTTTTTCCAAGGGATGGTTGTTTTTCTGACATGTATACTTTGACATGCATTGTATGTATTTAATACTAAGCCTCAGTAACCTGTACTGTACTGCTCTTCAATAAATTTATTTTAAACTGAAAAAAAAAAAAACACTGAGGCAGCAGACTTTGTGAAAATAATATTTGTGTCACTCTTAAAACCTTTGGCCACAGCTGTAGATCTGAATGGCTCTCAAATTGTATGAACTAATACAGCATTAATGACTAAAAAGACCATTCTGGGCTTTGTGTTTTATGGATTTTATTATTGGCACATACCATCGCAGTTCTTCTCATCAGACTTGTCCTGGCAGTTTGCGTCGCCATTACATCTTCGTGATGAATCTATACACTGCCCACTGGCACACTGGAACTGAGTGTCAGAACACATAGGACAGTTTTGCTCATCGCTGTGATCCACGCATTCTGTGAAACCGTCACAACGCCATTCAGCAGGGATACAGTCTACCTCCCCCGTGTAGCAGGTGAACTGCTGAGGGGAACAGGTTGGGGGTTCTGAAAAAGAACACATTATTAACACCAAGACTCAACTCTCAAATGTGACATGTGAAGATGCCAATTAACTCTGCACAATTACTACTGCCAAATCCCCCTTACCTCTTAGCACAACCTCTCACAAACATGGTTCTTACAGAGGTGGCCAAGTATTGCTTGAACAATTAGCAGTTTATGCTTCTCAAATAGGTAACCACTAACTTCAAATGATCTTTTAAAGTGAACTTTACCCATAACAACTTGATAAAAATAATGCTCTTTGCAAGGAACATACATTCTACAACAATTATGCTACCAAAATTAGTATGTGGCCAGATCGAGATACGGGACTATACTGGTATCCCTCGATTTTGATACCACTGTATGCCATTACCATTCTTCATAGCCTCAACAACATAAGAGTATAATTACATTTTTAGTACTCTATGTAAAACTAATAAAAACGATTGAAACAAATTTAGTGTGCACTGTAAATTGCCTCCAGCATTGCTCCGGTGTCTTCTTGCTGGAGGCTGCCATTCTGCTGAAGCCCCAAGCCAAATGAACAGCAGTAAATCTTTAGGCGGTCAGCAGATTGGCCTCTACAAATATGGAACACTGCTTAAAAATGGAGAGCAACTGAGCATGTGGAGAGCAACTGAGCATGTGCAGAGCAAGGCGAGAGAGTATTCCTGGATTTTAAACATTATAGGCACTTATTTTTAATATTTTACAAAGCTATACCTGCAAATGGGGTCAGCATGAAGCAAACTATCAGGACTTAATTTTCTGTCTAAAGTTCCACTTTAACCGCTTGCCGACCACCTGCCACAGTTATACTGTGGTAGGTTGGCTCGGCCGCGTCAAAATGTCAGTTAGGTGCCCGATCTGTCTACAGCACTGTCGCAGTCCCGGTAAAAATCACTGATCACCGCCATTACTAGCAAAAAAAAACAAAACACATAAATCACCTATTTTGTAGACACTATACCTTTTGCTCAAACCAAACGCTTTTTTGGATATTTTTTTCCAAAATAAAATAATGTAGCAGAAGACAAATTGACCTAAATTGATGAAGAAATTTGATTTATTTTTATTTTTTTAATTGGGTGCATTTTATAGCAGAAAATAAAAACCTCAGAGGTGATCAAATACCAAAAAAAAAAGCTATATTTGTGGGGGGGGGGGGGGGGGGGGGGGGGACAATTTTCACTTTCTGTATTTCTTTTGACTATCTTTGTCATCAATATGTAGCTCACAATTTCATTACTGAAAATATTTTATTAGCAAGGGTTCCTTAAGAATTCAAAGTAACTTAAGGGTTCCTACCCGATTAGAAGGTTGAGAAAGGGGGAGGGGAGGGGCAGGATTCTCAATTCTAGTGTTACATCTATTTATGTACATTATCATTACATCATCTGTTAACGCTCTTTGCAAAGCTCATTCTCACACTATACAATATTAGCGCACTTTCCACTAACCTTTTAAAATAAATATACGGTATTTTTCATACAGCAGTGCAACCCTTAAAGTGGATGTAAACCCACTCTCATCCTTTCTAAACTACTGCCATAGTGGTTAGGTAAGGATACATGCAGGAGGAATGTATATCCTTATAGATGTCAAATGTCTCCCCTCTGTCTGTTAGGAGACCCGGAAAATAAATGAAGATTCTGTGGGTGGGTCCGTTGTCTGGAGCTCGGTGGGTGGAATCGTGATGTCATTAGACTCCCCACCCACCTCTACATTCCCCTTGGCCAGGCATCGATATTTCTTACACTGAACTTATGCTGGTCTAGTGGATTATGCCCCATGATCGCCAACATCCAGTCAAAAACCAGGAAAGTCACCACATGACTTCAGCATGCTCATTCATGCGGAGGTGTAGAGCAGCCAATCCTGGGAGAGCTGGAGAAGAAAGGAGTAGGGAATCTGAAGTACATAGAAAGCCTCTCTCACACTCATGCATGAGATATATAAACCACCTGTCACTCACAGCAAAGGGGAGAAACCTCCTATTTTTCTGTCCATTTTTATCTCACTAAAAAAAGAGAAGAGGATGACATTGAGAGCTGTGAAAATGTGGAACAGACTCCCTCCAGACGTGGTTCTGGCCAGCTCAGTAGATTGCTTTAAGAAAGGCCTGGATTCTTTCCTAAATGTACATAATATAACTGAGTACTAAGATTTGTAGGTAAAGTAGATCCAGGGTAAATCCGATTGCCTCTCGGGGGATCAGGAAGGATTCTTTTCCCCTGCTGTAGCAAATTGGATCATGCTCTGCTGGGGTTTTTTGCCTTCCTCTGGATCAACTGTGGGTATGGAGTTGGGTGTATGGGATTGTACTGTGTTTTTTTATTTTGTTTATTTTTTTTGTAGTTGAACTGGATGGACTTGTGTCTTTTTTCAACCTGACTATGTAACTGTACAAGCCTTATTAAAAAAAAAAAAAGAAAAAGGTTTACTTAAAGATACAATCCTTTTATGAAGAAATCAAACTTGACATTCATAAAATATAAAGCAAGACTTGTGCAGTGAAATCAAAGTAAGAATTTTCAAAATAGGAGAGGCGCCTGTACATCTTTGAAAGACTAAAGGGAAGGCTGGAGTTCAGCTTTAAGCACGCATAAACCCCATATTAAAAGTCTTTATGATCAAGCAGCGAGCACAATCCAAAGTGCAGCTGTTCTACATATTCCATATCCACAATAAACCTTCCAATTCTCACAGAACAGCAGATATCCCCATGACGGGAAGCAGTTTCCTACCTCCGCAGGACAGCTCATCCTGGAGAAGCACCAGGTGCATGGGGCAGGAGCAGCGAGTCGTTCCATCTCCCTTTACAATACAAATGTGGGAGCAGCCACCATTATCCTGAGAGCATGGATGCTCCTCTGTAAAACAGAAGAAAAGACATTAAAACAAATCCTGCATTATGTCAGATTTGCAAAGCCCAACACCTGCTAAAAATGTATTTGGTATACAGTGTGGCACAGGTTAGAGCCTTGCTCGGGTTTTTATTGCAGTCTGTGCCCGTTAGAGAGATTCACAGGATATTAAGGGAAATCTCTCCAAACAAGACATGTTTTTAAGGGTCACTAAAGGAAAGAAACTTTTTTTTTCAGGTTTGGCTAGTGGAGAGTGATTAGAACCTCTGCCATGTTTTTGTTGCCGCCTGTGCCCATTGGCGAGATTCGCCCTCTGTTTGTGATGTTTACTGTAATCATCTAAAGTAAAACATTTAGGAAATAGAGGGGAAACCTTCCAATGGGGATATTTGTTCTGGTGATTCCTTCAGGAGGATTTCCTCTCCGTTTTGGCTATAGGACAAGCAACAAAAGGAAAATCTCTCTAATGCCGCGTACACATGATTGGATTTTCCGCCAGCAGAAATTCCGACTGTGTGTAGGCTCCATCGGACATTTGCTGTCAGAATTTCCGCCAACAAAAGATTGAAAGCTGGTTCTCAAATTTTCCGATGGAAAAAAATCCGATCGTCTGTAGCAATTCCAACGCACAAAATTCCGACACATGCTCGGAAACAATTTGGCGCATGCTTGGAAGCACGGAACTTAATTTTCTCTGCTCGTCATAGTTTTGTACGTCACCGCGTTCTTGACGGACGAAAGTTCAGAGAACTTGTGTGACCGTGTGTATGCAAGCCAAGCTTGAGCGGAATTCCGTCGGAAAAAGCATCCAAGTTTTTTTCTGACGGCATAACTGGACACAATGGTAAAAACAAAAAATTGACAGGGGGTTATAACCCTCCATTACTCTTAACCAAACATGAAAAAAAAAAAAAAATTGTCAAAATAGCAAATCCTTCCTCAGTGCTTTTTGGTTCTGGGAAAAATAGAACCCTCAATTCCTTGTGCAAGCATTACAGAAAAGGGAAACAAGCGAAAACTTCCCTAACTGGGTCACAGAGAGCCAGCTAAGCCTGACAAATGTTTAACGCTCTCTACTCTAATAGTTTAAACCAGCAAATTTGGGTTAAGTTGGGTTTTTATAGGTCTATAAGTAATTCTATGTTCTTAACAGCCTTATCTGCATAATTAAATCATGGATTATCAATATCCCAAGACTCAAATGTCTTCCACTTCTATCCACCAGAAATACCGATTTGCTGCTGGTGTGTAGGAGAGAACATCTTGGCTGCCCCTCTGCTAAACATACAGGAAATATTTTATACCCAATGCTGAGGTGTGACAAACCTAATGACAATATTCAATAAAATGAATTCCCCCTTGCAGAGCTGTAGTAGCCCACAAGGCCATGTCAGAGTATAAGGCAGCACAGATACTATGTGGACACTCACTGTACTCCTGCATGCTGAGCTCAGTTACTGCGTGGATGTCAGTCAGGAACTGAATACGGGCCTGAATTTTGGTGCGGCCTTCACGTCCCGTTTTTTCAATGCGCTCAATCATCTGCTGCTGTCTGTCGATCCAATACAGGTGATTGCCAAAGACAGTAAGTCCTACCGGCTGCAGCACATTGGAGTCCTCAAGGACAACGCGATTTCCTCCTGAAGGCAAGTGGTAAACATGATTATTACAAACTGGTAAGCAAAAGCCATTTTTCCACTATCGTTAGCCATGTCAAAAAGCATCAAATCTGCTTTAAAACTTAGGGAGAGGGGTGGGGATGGGCTAGGTTCATAGGAAAATTTTGGAGGGGGCTAACTTGTCTGTAAAATCCCTTTCTTACAGGAAAAAGTACAGTACAGGAGACAGTCCGCTTTAAATCTTGACCATGGGTAAAATATTGCCACTTTCAGATTAGCACACTGGCAAAGTTATTAGACAACCCTTCACTTCTCATTCTCCCCTCCCAGTAATCCTCAGGTTTTTTTTTTGCAAGCAATCAGAGAAAGACAGCAGGACAAAGATGGGAGGTTTGCCTGTACTGTACTCCAAGAAAATGATTTCAAGCACAAAATAAAAAAATAAAAAATCTTAAATCGTACATTACAGGACACAGGCTCATTTAAAACTTGACACAGTGCGCTTGGACAAAAAATAAAATAAAAAATGCTGAACCTGGAAATTGTAGACATTGCTGTGAGCACCTCCACTTTCTTCTCAGCAGGCAGTACTTTCTCCACTTCCTACATAAAAGGTATCCAATGACTCAATGAGTCGCTTTCTGACAAATGGAAACATTTCTAGACATTGCTTACAAACCTGTGCTCAAGGACAATACGCATCCTGCGCATATGAGATGAGTGCCAGAAAAGGATTTTGGAGCAAAGAGTTTTCTAAACAGTCTACATAGTAGCGCAAGGGAAGAGATTCCATTTTTGGAGTACTACAGGACCTGTCAGGATAGATTTAGGGGTTACACCTCCTGCAGAGTTTGGTAAACGGCCATAGACAACACCAAAGCTTGCATAGCTGCACTTGAAAGAGTAAAAATGAGCTTCAGGGAGTTTCTCAAATTTTTTTTTTTGAAGACTGGGACATGAACCGTGATTTGTTGAGGCAAGTAGTCGTCAGATACATCACAATCACTTTCCAAGTTTTCTGGTAGACCCCAACGGTGCAAAATCTCCGGATAGGTGTATATAATTCGTCTGGTCTTAGGCCTTACACAGCACATTGTTTACAAGTGTGAGAATAAAAAAAAAAAACAGCTGGTTTCTTAATTTTAGGAAGGGATCCCTATACTGGATACCTTAGGCCGAGCAGGTGGCAATAGTTCTAGCTTGAAGCATCAGTGCACAATATCCACCAAAACAATGTTGGTTTCCCTCAGTCTGGGAGAGATTGGGATGACCGCCCGTCCTCAAAATCCTCCTCTTCTTACCCCATCTCATCATCATCAGGGAGCAACACTGCCACAATCAGGTCTGCCACAGAGGCTGTAAATTCCTTTCTAGTTAAAAAGGAGAAATGCAAAAACTTGCCCTCGAGCAGAAGGGGTGCCGTTAGTTGTCCCACAACTGAAGCTGCTGAAAAAAACAACGAAAGCGCATGTGGTGACCCGAGCCACAAAAAGGATCGTAGCAAGAGCTTTGGTGTTCCTGTTTTCAGTGAAGCAATGTGCTCAATGGTGTCTGAAGCCAGAGGGAGGGGCTATGCACACAGAATGGACCACTGTCCATTATGCCACAGGACATGCGGCATAATCATCCAGGTATGTGGAAAGTGAAGCATGCTATGGTCACAATGGACAGATGCAAAATATGTAAAGTTTCATGACACACTGCTAACATGCTTAAGGCCAAGGGTTCTCTCACTGCCCACTCTATATTGGGGAGTGGGGGAAGGGGGCCAGTTGAAGACACCAGGGAACAGGCACCTTAACCAGGTGTAAGACCCAATTTACAAGGATAGGCCCTCCTCCACCAAGATGGTCTTCAGGGATTGGAACCAATGGGAATCAAATTTCCACTGCCCTGGATCTGTAGGACTCTGCAGCCAACTACACAGAAAGGTACTGTTGTACTGAGGGTAAACACCACATGCAGAGTCTGGGGTGGAAATACAACATTACAGGCCGGCCCTGCGTTATTAAATTAAGTCTTCAATCTTACAGCAATGTCAGAAATATAAGTCAGCAACCTGCTCTTGGTAGAGAGGTTGTCCATTAGCTAATTACACTGGTTAAAAAATAAAAACTGGAGATTGCTTGGATGGGTTATATGGGATGTCCTAATAACTGTTTGCCAGTGTCCTTACCTGAATGTGGCAGCACATAACCCTTGGTCAAATTTAAATAAGCCAGTGTCCTGTAATGTACAGAATATAAAGAATACACATTTTTGGAAAAACTAAAAAAAAAAAAACACACAACACCTCTTTCTGGCAGGGAGTGTGTAAATGATGCCAAGCTATTTTTACTGTGATTTCTGAAGGTGGGATAGGGTGAAATTTAGGCAAGCAAGGCCAATATGCCCACAATAGGTCATTTCCATATAGTATATGCAAAATGTTTAATATTTACAATTTTAGTTTAGGTCAGTGCATTTCTTACCAGACAGATCGCTACTTTCTATCCGTCTCAAGTCTGAATCAGCCCAGAACAGTTTTCCCAACTTGTTATCTAGTGCCAGGGCAATGGGTTTACTTAGTCCTGTGAAGAAGAGAATTTCTCGTTCTGTCCCATCAAGAGCAGCTCTCTCTATTTTGGCTGAACGCTCCTGTAAATTGGTGAAATACATGTACCTGAAAGGAAAAAGAGCAATAGAAGGTCAGTTCATATGGAAATCTGTGTATTGAGATTTATTTATCGAGATTAGAGTACACTCCAGGAAAAAAACAAAATGAACCAGTCAGTCAAATATGAGAACTTCACTATACAGAGACTTAAAAAAGTATTCATACCCCTGGAAATTTCCACATTTTGTCATGTTACAACCAAAATGCAAATGTATTTTACGTGATAGACCAACACAAAGTGAAAATGTGAAAAGTGTGGCGTGCATTTGTATTCAGCCCCCTTTACTCCGATACCCCCAACTAAAATCTAGTAGAACCAATTGGCTTCAGAAGTCACCAAATTAGTAAATAGAGTCCACCTGTGTGTAATTTATTCTCAGTATAAATACAGCTGTTCCATGAAACCCTCAGGAGGTTTGTTAGCAGGGCTGCAACCAACAAATATTTATATTATCGATTTGGCCAAATATTTAATGGCTCTATCCGATAATCAAAATAAACTAAATATGCAATTTTTTTGTTTATTTCAAATAATAAATGAAAAAACGGAGTGTTACACTCAAACTGCATCACAACATGACAATGCAGTGAGGGGGTTGGCCCTGAATGGGAGAGGACCGTACTGGAGGGTGGGAGGGAGACAGCTGGTTTGGAGACCAGGAGTTAGAGGGGAATAGGTTACCCCAGGAATACCAATGGTAACCCAGAAGTACCAATGATGGAGTATATATATATATATATATATATATATATATATATATATATATATATATATATATATATATATATATATATATATATATATATATATATATATATATATATATATATATATATATATATATAGTTTTTTTTTTATTATTTAATTAGGGATGTCAGTGTATCACTGGTGACTTCAGACCTTTAAATTTGTTTGCAGACTATCCAGACAGGTCAGTCTGAAAAAATGTAATTTGCCCAAGTCCAGAAGATGATAAAGGCTTTCCCTGAAACAACGTAATAAATTAATTCAAATTAATTACTAAGCCATATACATCTACTGCACTAGGTGCTCCCAAGCCCCCAACGCTGCCACGTTTCTGCTCCCACTTCTGGCTGATCTCGTCGCAGCGAAGTCAACAGGAAGTTCGGCTTTCCCCCCTACTTCCCCCGCTGTCAGGCCAAAGCGCAGTGCGCTTCACACATGCACATTAGGGAAGTGGCTGTAAAGCCACAAGGCCTCACTGGCAATTTTTCTTAGTGGAGATGGCGGCGGTGGCAGCACTCAACAGTCGATTGGAAAATTTGGTTTGTAAGGGTTCACAACCACTTTAAAGATTTTAAAAGGATACAGAATGTAACTTCATGTACATATTTAGGATCAATATATCAGTAAATTACAAAACAGGGAACTAACATTTTCAGAGTTAAGATTCAGCGATCAGAGCCTGGATATCATTCTTAGCACAGGTTTCTTTTACATGAAAATTTGGCACAACCTGCTAGAAGCAAAGCATTGTCCACTCACCCCCTCTCAGGGTTCACAAGGATGGCCCTGGGTCGGTCCTGGTCACCTTTCAGGACTACTCCCACAGCACGCCCATCCATACGTGTAACATTAATGACATTGGTGGCTTCACAAGTCCAGTAAATAAAGCGGCTATAGATGTCAATACTCATATCGTATGGCTGCATGTCCAGATTCTGGTTAGTGTTCGTGTTGGAGACCACAGTTATATTCTGTACAAGACAAATACAAAAAACAAAGCTATCTTAATAGAGGGGATCAATCGGAAATGGGTATACTAGCAGGAAAGTTGCCAATCAGGTAAAAGAGGGTTTACACACTGGGACATCTGAACCCTGATGTATTCATTTCTGTGCATTTAGTAAAAGACTTGTAAAATCTGCTACCATGCATAATCTTATAAGCGCAACACCAAAAACAACTGACAAGTCAGCTTCACAAAATTAAGGCCAAGTTTACTGGTTTCCAGCTACCTCCCCTTTTTATCCCTCTCTGCTCCCAAATTGATTTCATCAGTGCCTGACCTGCTGCTACGGGGCTGGAAAAGTTTGGTAGCATTACAGGAGGAAGAGGTAAGAAGGCTAGCTGTGGTAGAGATTAAAGGTAAACAATCCCAGACCTGAATGACATGGCTGTGCAGTATAACCGCTTCCCGACCGCCGCACGCACATATATGTCGACACAATGGCACTTCTGGGCAGAAGGACGTATAAACACGTCATCTTTAAGCGCGTGCCGCGAGCTCTGTGAATCGGACCGCGGGTGCCGCGGACTTGATCGCTGTGGGGATACCCACGATCGTCTCACGGAAAAATAGAGCGGGGAGATGCGGATGTAAACAAGCATCTCCCTGCTCTGCCTAGTGACAATAACACTGATCTCCGCTCCACGTTATCGAAGCGGAGATCAGTGTCGTGTCACACATAGCCCATCCCCCCTACAGTAAGAAACACTCACTAGGGCACACTTAACCCCTACAGCGCCACCGGGTGGTTAACCCCTTCACTGTCATTTTAACAATAATCAGTGCATTTTTATAGCACTGATCGCTGTAAAAATTACAATGGTCCCAAAAGGTGTCCGATGTGTCTGCCATAATCTCGCAGTCATGATAAAAATCACTGATCGCCGCCAATACTAGTAAAAAAAAAAAAAAAAAAAAGAATTATAAAAATGCCATAAAACTATCCCCTATTTCGTAGACGATATAACTTTTGCGCAAACCAAACGCTCATTGCGATTTTTTTTTAACAAAAATATATAGAAGAATACGTATCGGCCTAAACTGAGGGGAAAAAAAAACTTTTTTTTGGGGGGGGGGGGGGGGGGATGTTTATTATAGCAAAAAGTAAAAAATACGGCATTTTTTTTCAAAATTGTCGCTCTATTTTTGTTTATAGCGCAAAAAATAAAAACCGCAGAGGTGATCGAATACCACCAAAATAAATCTCTATTTGTGATAAAAAAAAAACAAAAAAAAAACACGTCAGTTTTGTTTGGGGGCCACGTCGCACGACCGCGCAATTGTCAGTTAAAACGATGCAGTGCCGAATCGCAATAAGTGCCCCGGTCATTTAGCAACAAAATGGTCCGGGGCTTAAGTTGTTAAGCCACACTAAATCAAAATCATTACACCTTCTGATCAGAAGAACCCTGCAATTCTTTGAGTGGGGAGGGGGGGGGGGGTGGACAGGAACGTGACCATGGTTCATGCTAAATTTGGTTTTAAAATGAAACATGGTCCAAAACGTGAAGAGAGCACAAAGACAACCTTATCTATCTGCTGCTGCATCTTCAATGTCCATTCACAAGCTGGGGGTTCATCCTTTACTCACTTGACCACAGTAATCTCTCTACGGAAACAAAATATTTAATAACAATCTCCTGCTAGGCTAGAGACACATCTCATCTTACCTGGCTCCCATCTTCAAGGGCACGCCGGATGGTCTGCCGGGAATCGATCCAATACAGGTGCTTCTCCACAGGGTCATAGTCAATTGCACGGACATTACGCAAGTTGTGAATTGGAAGAATGATGTCAGGGCTCTGCTGTTCATCAATCACCATACGGTTGATGGCATTTTTCTGGCTGAATAGCAGGAATGAGCTTGGCGCTGCAAAAGATGGTTAAAGGGTCATTTTATGACACACACTGGGGTTTTTAAGGAGTTTGCTACATATCCTGGACAAGGTGCTTACCGCTGCAGGTCTTGTTGTCTGAGTTGAGAGAATAGTGAACAGGACAGCCGCAAATGTAGCCGCTGACAGGTGTGGCCAGACAGAGGTGAGAGCAGTGACCGTTACTGGATGCGCACTCATTCCAGCCAGACTGTCGGGAGGAATGAAACACCAGGATGTCCATGACATAGTCCAGATGGCCTTGGATGATGGTTCGGTTTTGGCCGCTGGTTTTATTGGCTCTCTCGATACTTCGGCGGCTCCAGTCTGTCCAGTATATAAAGTCTTGGTACTGGGTCAGCCCAAAAGGGTGAGGCAAATCATCAGCTATCACTTCTCGGTCTTGTCCTGTGAAAAGAATGGCAAGCATGATGAGTTTTAAGAATAGGAAAAAAGACTTAAAGTGGATGTAAACCCAATTCATGAAATCTGAGCTGGGCACATATCTGCAGTGTTTTGTTATCTCTCTTCAAAGAGCCAAGTCTCATAGCTCTCTCCTGACCCGTTCCTCTGTTATCACCCAGATAACTCCTGACAAATTCTCGGACACCTCAGATGAAAGCAGCCTGACATTTGTCAGGGGAGGTTGCTTAAATAGATTAGCAGGCAGCTGACCCTGTTACAAAACAGTATCTGCCTATGTGGAGAGGGGGGTGTCCCTTTCCTCCAAACAGCAATTTTAGCAATATGCACAGACATCACATTCTGTGTTAAACAGGAAGAGAAAATTTCCTTACATGAACTGAACTTTCTAAACGGTATATAAATGTGAAGACAACCGACATGGATGAAAAAATGATGTAGGGAGATTTGGTTAATCTCAGTGTATCATCTGAGGCTGTTCACTTCACTGGGTGTATGGTGGGTTTACATTCACTTTAATGTTTTATGTACTAAAGTGACTAAAAGTAAACCTACTTTGGCACTATGGAGACTGCCAATGCGGACCTCTAGGTCTTAAAAATTTTTTTTTACTGGCTGACTCGAAGATAAGATGGTTTTAATAATCTGAGTTACTGACCTGGTGCTAGTACACAGAGAAGGTGTTCGGACTTTATTATCTGTATGTTTATTTAGGTTAAATTATCAGTCAAGTAAATAAAAAAAAATAATCATAAAATCCTTTCCTTTGAGTCCATGGACGGACACAGCTCCTTAAATCTTGACAAGTGGGTTATGTTCTCCGTTTACAGGAGAGGACTAGGCAGAAACCATGTAAATTTTGGAAAAGAACGTGAACGGACGACCAAGTCGCCGCCCCGCACACCTGTGACACCGACGCATGATGTCGGAAAAACCCAGGGAGCACCAGGTGCCCTGGTCGAAAGTGCCGCGACCGGAAAAGATAGGCCTCTATGACGGTCTGTCCGATCCACCGAGACAGGGTGGTCGACGAGACCGCCAAGCTCTTTGTGGACCAGACACTGACACAAAAGAGGGTCAGATCTCCAAAATGGAGCGGTAGCAGGCAGGCACACCCGCAAAGCGCGTACCACGCCTAAAGTATGAAACGCAACCTCCGCAGGATGCGCCGGCCGAGGGCATAAGGATAGAAGAACAATGCCCTTATTCAGGCAAAAGGCCGAAACCACCTTCGGAAGAAGGGAAGGTCGCGGGCGCACCACCACCCAATCCTTATGGAGGATCAAGCATGGTGTCTTGCTAGACAAGCCCGCCAACTCAGAGACCCCTCTAACAGAAGAAAAGGGACACCTTCAGAGATAGTGTCAAGAGAAAATCTCTCTGTTTCCAAAAGGAAGGTTCCTGAAGAACCGAGAGCACCAGAGTCAAAACTCATGGGGGAAGAGATGGGCCAAGAGGGGAAAGTATATGACAAACCCCCTGCACAAAGAGGTACCCACCAGGGAACGGGCCCCAAAAAAGCCACCGAAATCTGCCCCCAAACGGTGCTTTAAGCAATTTGAGATCCACTCCAAGCTGTAAAAACAGCAGGACCCTAGCCACAGAGTACGTCCGTGGACGTCACTTCATCTCTTCGCACCAAGAGATGTAGGCCTGCCAGGTGCGACTGTAGATCCTTCCGGAAGACGACTACCGTGCCCTCAGCATGGTTGAGATGACCGTGTCGGACAGACCCCGGTCTCTTAAAGTCTGGCTACCAATAGCCATGTTGAGCAAGTCAGTGACTGTACAACAGGAGGAAGTATGGGACCTGGAGACGGGCGGCCAGGAGATCCTTGAGTGGAAAAAGCCAAGGCGAGCCCTGGCCACGTAATGACACAGACCTTCCTGGGCTTGAACCCAGAGTCAAATGCATGCAGGGCAGGCAGTCTACCGCTGAGCTATAATCTCTCCTGCCCTGCGAGACTCACTTCCTGCAAGGGAGCCGAAAACACCCCCAAGCACAAAAACCAGTCACCCTGGTCCAGCATCAGGTGACTCCAGTAGTCCGCCTGCTGGTATACCCAACGGTAGACCGAAGCCACGGCCGTGGCGTTGTCGGCTGAATCCAAATCGGACGACCTTGCAACCTCCTCGAACACAAGGAGAATCAAAGCCTGATCACCCAAATAGCAGGACAATGAACGGTAGACAGGGTCCACAGCACCCTGGTGGCCTCCCACCCAGGTACTAGCCAGGCCCGACCCTGGGTAGCTACCGAGATCAGACGAGAGCAGGCACATTCAGGGAGGTGTGGCCGTAGGTCCACGCAAGTCCAGCGACTCAGGGCCCCAGGTGTCCCCTCAACCCGTGAGGCCTGCGTCCGTCGTAAACACCGACCCCTGGAAGGAAGAAACAACTTCCCGGACCAAAGAGTCGGGGATCTCTGTCACCAACTCAGAAAGACTCCGACTAGGTGGCGCACCTGAATCTGACGATTTCAGAGATAAGAACATTTTTACCACCTGGACAGTATTTCCCCTGGAATGCCCGAGTGTGGAACTGGGCATACAGTACCGCCTCGAAGGAGGCTACCCACAAGCCCCAGACCTGCAGGTATCCGGAGAGAAGACCAATAGCGTGATGCCAATACCTTCACCGCAGACTGAAGAGTCTGCAATTTCTCCAGGGGAAGAAGGACCTTCGCCACCGAGGAGCCCGGATCAACCCTAGATACTCCACCGTTGAGTCGGAACCAGGACCGGCTCCAAATGTTTAGCACCCACCCGAAGTTTCGGAGGGTCTGAATGGCTATAAACACATCCACTAGGTCTGAGACTGCTCTCAGAAGAAAGTCGTTCAAGAAGCCCACGAGGCAAAGCCTCGCTGTCCCAACAAAGTTAGAATAATTGCGAGTTCCTAGGTGAAAATCTTTGGTGCTGACGCCAGATCAAAAGGGAGGGCCACAGACTGACAGAAGCCCTCCCCCATCACGAAGCACAGAAAATTCTGTGACATGTGCAAAACGGGACATGCATGTATGCGTCCCTGCGGAACTACCCAATGTTCACAAAGGTAATCAGGGCCGGGGGCCCATAGAAAAAGCGAAACCTACCGTCCTGCAGTAAAGGTAAAATTACCCCGCAGCTTAGCAAGTCCCACACTGCCCAAGGCAGACCGACAAGCCGGGCGAGGAAGACACGAGGAAAGAACTCTGTGGATAGGAGTAAACCCTATCTAGTACTCTGAAGAGACCACCTCGCAGACCCACTGGTCAGAGAACAGGGAGGTTCACTGAATTGTTAACCTGTAAGCCGCCCCACCACCTAGAGGAGGGAAGGCTACATACATTGGTGGGATTTAGGTGCCGGCGGGATCGGCTTACGCACCCAGGGATGGATTAGTCCCCCAGCTGAGCCCTTGTCGGCCTGGGAGGGTTGCCCTTTAATAATACATACACAAAGTGTGTATGTATATTATGGAAGTGTATGCACACATGTCTTTGGAGGGTGGGAGAAAACCCATGCAGACACAGGGAGCGACAATGTAAGCTTCAGGCAGATCGGTGTCAGTGTCCGGAATCGAATCAATGACTCTCTAGCTGACAGGTAATGGCATTAACCACTACACCACCGTGTGCATAAATCTCTGAAACAGAAGCCCTGGATAACAAGGGCGCAGCATTCAATGAAGCATCACAGACCTATATGAGGCCCTGGACCAACAGGTCCGCTAGCCTAATATCTTCGGGAGAGAGTCGGTGCTCCTCCACTGTCTGGTGCAAAATGCTCACTCCGAGAGCGACTGAGACCCCAGAGCAGTGGCCACAATAGGCCGCAAGTCAGACTCCAGCATGGTAAACATGGCAAGGGCCAGTACTTCGGATCTTCTAACAGTCAGATTTATACAAGCGGGGACTCCAGCAAAAGGGAGAGTGGTCACCTATACATGACACCCGGAGGGTCCACCACCGGAGAAGAAGCCCACCTCCTGAAAGGGCTCTCCTCAAAGGGGCACTGAACTGCCAGGCGGTGAGGGACTACAAAAGCCCTCAGCGGCTTTTCTTATTCCGCATCTTAGAAATTATCAAAGAAGGGCACAAAAGGAGAGAACCTACACAGAGCGGTCTAATTTGTGTGATCCAAAAAAGACCAAGCCCTCAGCGAAAACCCAGCTGCACTATCCAGCTTAAGAGAGTCCCTTACAGCAGTGAGAAGCGCACCCTTAAATGCCTTATCCTGCACTGACCCAGGTACCTGGTCCGTGGCTCCATAACAGAGCATTCCCCAGGGGATAACGGAGGGAGGGGGCACTCTTTTAACCCCCGCACGTCTGCCACCCTGGCACAAAAGTGTCCAGGGCTGACAATCAAGTCTCTGTGGGAATCCCAGGTGCTAACACCCGCTGCTGCCACCAGCATGTTGGGGAAGGACCAGATACTGACTCCAAATATAAAAGACATTTACATAGTGTGTATGTAATAGATGCAAGTCACCTGTCTTTACAAAAAAAAAACCTGACGCTCCCAGGGCCCTATACAGGGCATCTTACCCACTTGCTGCGCTGACCAGGGGTACCCAGGGGACTCACCTCAGGTGCAGACTGCCCAGCGCTGCCGACCACTCTCAGCACACAGCGTGTGGAGAGGAAAAGAACCATGAAAGAACTGTGCGGCATCTGCAGGGACCTGTGTGCGCCGTAGAATACAGCACTAGGGGTCAGAACTGCACAAAGATGGCCGCCCGCTGCACATGGCACGGCTACGACAAAATGGCCGCCAATGGGAGTTTTCAATTTAATTGAAAACCTCCCAAACAATTGTGCCAGTGCCGGCAAAACGCCTCATTTTAAACAGGGAAAGCCTCATAGGGCTTTTACAGTGAAAACCCCCACAGGAAAACCCAGTATCAAACAATAAAAAGTGCCAGATAACAGAGCCCCCTCAGGAAGGCCCCCCCCCCCCTTCCCGGACAGCGTGCCTTAGCAATGCAGCAAAGGAAAGGAGCAGGGAAGGGAGGAGAAGGGGACCCCGAACCCCAGGAATGCCCAGCCGTACCAACCCACCGAAGCGAGAGGGACTGTACTTACCCGTCCGAGCGAGGACTCACTGACGCATTTCCTGACAGAACTACAACCACAATGGAGGTAGCTGTCGGCCCAGTCCACTGTGAGTGAGACAACCCCACAGCCCAGTCATATGTGGACCTCGGAGCAAAGCTCGCTGGCCACCCCAGGAGCCATGGGGTATGGTGTGGCAGACCCAGCCTCTTTGCAAAGGTGTGCCCACGCTTGCTGGTCGGACTGAGTAGACTACAGGGATCTATATTACCCAACCTGTCTCTCAGCCAACAGTTGAAAGAAGAGTCTTCAAGAAAAGGTAAAATAAAATAAAAATTCTCCTCAGGGCGCTGGGCCTAAAGGGAGCCATACATCGTTCTCCTTTGCTAGGCAGAACGAAACTGAGAGCCGGTTCACACTGGGGCGACTTGCGATCCGACTTCATGTAGCCTCAAGTCGTCCCAAGTCGTGCTGTAGAGAAAAACAATGGAAGTGAATGGGAGCGGTGTTAATAGACACGACTCAAGGCGATCCGACTTCAGAAAAGGTTCCTGTACTACTTCAATCCTACTTGTAGGCGATTTGTACCCATTGATTTCAATGGAAGTTGCCTCAGAAGTCGGATCACTGTCTTATCTGAAGCTACTTTCCAGGAAGATAACATACATTTCTCAGGGAAACATCTCCTGCACCCCTCCCTCCCCCTCACTCTCCTAGAGCTGATTGTTGTTTTATTGGCCACTGGAAAGTCTCCTGTCCTGGAGACGACTTCAAGTTGTGTTGTAAATCGCCCCAGATCGCCCTGTGGTTCATGTTCAAGTCGTGTCGGAGTCGCCTCTGAAAGTCGCGCTGGAAGTCGTGTCGCCCTAGTGTGAACCGGCTCTAAGGCTGCATGCTGCAGTGAGGAGGGTTATGTCTGGAGGGACCCCCCCTGGGCGGGGCTGTTCAACTCTGTTAAATACATGTTACATTAATTATCTAACATGGTTTCTGCCTAGTCCTCTCCTTCAAACCCACAAGATTTCAAGATGTCAAGATTTAAGGAGCTGTGTCCGTCCATGGACGATAAAGAGAAAAGTATTTTACATTTTCATCAGGAAAATAATACCAACCTGTGGACATTTAGTCAGAAAGGCTAATATTTTACGCCGATTAAAAATTAAAGTAATTTTAAAAGTAATTTATCTTATTTTTTTAAATCTACAGTTTGTTAATATAATCCTTGGGGATCGTGTCTTGAAGGTAATTTTTCTGATACTTCCTATTATAGGGTGAAAACATGATGCCCATCTCCCAACTATGCTTCCGTTACAAGTGGCCATTTCAACACACATTATGGAGGTACAGTCAACTGCTGTCAAAAAAACCTTCTAAACCTGTATGGTTTAGGAGATATTCCCCTCGCAATGAGCCGCTGACTGCAGCGACGCATGCGCACAGGGGATTCTCGGCTGAAAGCCCGGCAGACGCCGGACGTTGCCATAAAGAAACCTGCCGCACGCATGGGAGCGACGACATTGTGGCTCCAGCCACTCACAGTGCTGGAGCTGCAATGCCCAGAAGACACGCCAAAGCAACATCTCATCTCCCTCGGCGTGGACCAGGCGAGTTACCGATGCCTCGTTCTAAGGCAAGTATTTCATAATGAGCTTTAAGCCATCGCTGAAGTGCATGTAGGCAGGAAATGGCTGCAAGTGACAGCAATAATATACAACAAAAGAAGAAAAAAATTGTAAAAAAATAAAAAAAAAAAGTTATAAACACACGCACACAGCATTAAACTAAATTGTTGGAGGCTCTGTATGTCCGAGATCTCAGAGTAAGCCCTCTGATAATGAATAAAGTGGTGAAAGTCATTGACTTATGTGTAGAATTCCGCATGAGCTATTGAGATCTATGATCATCAAGTTCTATGAACGAACAATCTGAATAAAAAGGTATGAGAAACTGCACCCAATGCTCCACCTGTTGACTTGAAAAAAAAAATGATATGAAATGCTTCACATTTGTCTAAGGGGAAAAAACAAACAAAAAAAAAATTTCTAAATGTTTTCTATTGCTGCGACCAAGGAAATGATGCACAAAGCCACCATACATTAGAAGGAAGCAGCTGAATGTCATAGAAATGAATTGGCTTTCTGCTTTGATAATTAGGATCCATAAATCACATGAGTATGAGGAATCTATTCCATTTGCTAAGTAAAAGACTCAGCGAAGAGGAGATCTTAGGGGCTAGAGCTTCCACAGCCTTCCAGAACACTAAATTAGCCTCTCTGTCTCATCTCATTTATCAAAGGACACCCAGTTTGGCTTGAAAAGAAAAAAGGGTACAACTGCAGAACGTTAGTTCAATAAACCTTATGACCTTGTGCTGTTTCATTCATAAAGTTGCTGAATAATTAACATACATCTAGCAGTGAAATTTGTATCAGGGAATGGAAAGCTGTAGAGGCAGGAAAAGGCCCTTTAAAACCCAGGCGAGGAGCGGATGGGTTCAGGAAGAAACTGATAGAAGGGGAAGCTTTTATACAAAGCGGATCAGTTACTTAAAACAGCATGTTTAACATTTCCCCCTGCAGATAAATCCTTTTTAATGCAAATGAAGTCAGAGCGGCAAGTGGAGTTTGGCACCTGTCCATGGTGCTGCTCATTTCCTTCACAGAAACATTCCAGCCGCATGGAGAAGGCAGCAGCCCGACGGGCACAGCTGGGAGGCAGCTTATTTACCTGCAGAAAGAGCTGGCTCTGGGCCCTGCTAAATGCTGGCCCTTCCACAGCTCCACTGCACTTTGTGTATAGGCCTGGAGCTTTGTCTTTTTTGTGTAGAATTTCAGCATGGGAAAACTGTGCCAATTATCAAATCGAGCGACAAAAAAATCCCAAGAATTACCTTGGAGATGAAGGTTAGTGGAAAATTTGAAATAATACAGCAGCAACTGAAATGGCACAGACTGATTAAATGAAGATGTACCAAAGTATGTTTTTTTCCCCCCCCTTATTAAAAAAAAAAATCACAGCTAACATTACTACAAGGCTCCAGTGTGTCATAAAACAAAAGAAAAACAATTAAACAATGGGAGCTTTTATATTTCCAGCCTATTGAGCCCAAAAAAAAAAAAAAAAAAAAAATCGAAATAGCTGTAATATAGAGGCCAGCAGGCATAACCATTGCATGCAACGAAAAAGCATTGGTATTTAACACCTTCCCGCCGGGCCTATTTTAAAATGACGGCTGGGTGGGAGCACTACTGTTTGAGGATGTCATATGATGTCCTCCCAGGATCGGGCCACGCTCCGGTATGACGGCATGACCTGTCAGCCCACTGCCGGTACCATGTGAATGCTGTGGCCAATCACAGCAGATGTACACAATGAAAGGCTTTCATTCATTCCTTTCATTGTGTACTATTGGTGATGAGCTCTGCGATTGGTCACAGTCATCATACGGTACAGACAGGGCCAATCACAGCCAATCTGTACCATGTGATTACCTGTGGCCAAACTGAGTGTAAAATGTAAAACTCCGCTATAAGCAACCATATTGTGTAAAAAAAAAAAAAAAAAGAAGAAAACACACACACGGTATTGTTCTAGTCACTGTTTGTAAAAAGAATATATAAAAAAAAAAAGAAGGAAAGTAGGATTTTATACTCCCCGTAAAATCCTTTTCCCTGAGTTCATGGACGGACACAGCCTTAATCTTGACAAAGTGGGACGTCCCAAAGCAGTGGAAACAGCATACAATTGAACTTCACCCCAAAACAAAACAGAGCTCCTCAACTGAGGAGTTGTAACTCTAAACAGCCGCCTGCAAAACTTTGTGGCTGAAGAAGCATCCGAAGATGCACTCACATCAACTTGTAAAGTTTAGTGAAAGTGTGAATACGCGACCAGGTCGCAGCCTTACACACCTGGGAAACAGACGCTTGATGTCAGAAATCCCAAGAGGCAATATTGCCCTGGTCGAATGCATCGTGACAGGGAGGTGCCCGACCCTTTATGGCGCAAGCCTGATCAGGATCTGTCGGATCCACCTCGAAATGGTGGCCGAGGAGACCGCTGAGCCCTTCTTGGGACCAGCCACCGAAACCGTGAGTCTGAACTCCGTAACGGGGTATTTTGTACAGATTGCCTCCAGAAATAAAATTTGTTAATTTTAAGATGCTAGGGCCCGATTCACACCTATGCATTTTTAGTGCTTCTTGCATATTTGCACTACAGAACGCGTTTCATAGGAAATCATGTTAAAATGCACTATAGTGCAAATCTGCAAAAAGCACTAAAAATGTATAGGTGTGAATCAGGCCTAAAAGAAGCCAATAAAGTGCTATTTGTGTTAAATCAACACAGACTACAAAACAGCTCTCGGGATCCTACACTTACCTAGCATGTTGGACGACTCAATAAGGTTGGTGTCAAGGTCTGTCCAGTATAGTCGTCTCTCAGCATAGTCGATAGTCAGCCCATTGGCCCGGCCCACATTGGGTACCACAGTAATACGCTCACTGCCATCCATAGAAGCCCTGTCAATCTTGGGCTTTCCTCCCCACTCTGTCCAGTACATAAACCTATAAAAGGGAACAAGTTACTCAAAACAAAAAGACAGTGGAAGTGAATTTAAAGCAAAAACTGCACATACTACAATTAAAATCTTGGCCAAATAAATGCAATAATCCTGCCTGAATCTGGATTTTTTTTTTTTTTTAATGCTTTTCTGTATCAGTAGTTTTGTAGGATTTTTCCAAGACAAATTGTGAGAGAACAAAGTTTCACCCACAAAGGGTGGTGCTACCGATTCTTTTTTTTTTTAGACCCCGCAATGGTTGCACAAATGTTTATCACATCTCTATTTTCAAAAAAAAAAAAAAAAAAAAAAAAGAGAAGACAAATCCTTATTTGTACACAAACACAAATTACAAAATTCCTGCTAAATTTCTACTAAGGCCTCGTTCACATGGGGTATACTAAAGCGTACTCCTGTGGAGGGCAGCGTTTACTCGCACAGCAGGGAATGCACAGGTGTTCTGTGCATCCCCATGCAGGCAGTTCCATTCCCGCAATTTGTAAAGCAGCAGCTGCAAGGACAGAGTCGCTGCTCCCCATTTGACATTTGTGCATTAAAAAATAAAATAAAAAAACGTTGCCTCTGTGCAGGGGACTCCAGCAATAAAGACCAGTCACCGCTGCTCTCCCCATGTTCATGGTGACTGGTCTTGTATTGCACCCCCTGTAGTTTTCTGCAGGCAGCCCGAAGTGGGTGGGGCACGCTGAGCCTCTCCAACAGTTCTGCTCTCTGCACAGACTATGTATAGCACAGTGATGATTTAACTGCTACTTTTACAAGGTGCTATCTGGGTTTGTAAGGGCTTTTGTTGCACACACCCAGTACATTTAGAGAGGAATATATATATGCTTGAAAAAGGTTCAGCTTTAACAAACGCCTGATGGTTTACTCCCAAATCTCTGCTCCGGTTATGTGCAGGACAGTGATTATTTCATAGCATAGATGGACAAATGTATAGAAACACTACATAAATTGAAAGTGACGACATGTTTCACATTGAAAGCGGAAGTGATGTAACACGCGTTTGCTGTGTGAGGAGACACCTAGCTAACAAGTGGGAAGCCTCACTTTCATCATTCACTGTGTGCGTGCTCTTCTAGCAACACGGAGTCATGTCAGAGCTTATCGAGTTTCAAAGAAGGCAAATTGCTGGTGCCTGCGACTTAAAGGATAAGTTCACCTTTTCGAACATGTAACATGGTCCAACAGGTACAGCATTTCTTCATTGACAGCAAAAAAAAAAAAACGTGGCCATGCGGGGCTCCACCTGCCCGGCCACATCATTCATAGTCCTCTGTGAATGGAAAAACTACAAGTCCCAACAGCCTTGCGGATAGACTGAGGAGTCTGCAGAAGTCCTGCATGGCACCTACGATTTGCCGATTGCAGGTGCAATGCTTTCCAGGCTCCAAGCAAAAAACGATAAAAAAAATAAAAAACATTTTTTTTACACCTGCAAAAACAAATGTGCATTTGTTTATTTTTTTTAAGAGGTGAACTTCTCCTTTAAGTTAGCTATTTGCAGTGTCTCAAGGTACACTATCAAAGGTTATGATGGCACATACAGTTTCTGGGAAAGAAATAGTTTGAGGAGCCTAAGCGCGGTCGACATGGTCAACTGACCGAAAGAGAGAAAAAAAAAGGACATTGCGCAGGATTGTGACCCGGATTGTTGCATGAAGAGTGGCATGAGATTCCATTATCCACCATCCAAGACGTATACAGTATTTTTCAATACCCAGGAGAATTCAGGCCGCCTTGGAAGCCGAAGGTGGTCCAACACCATATTGGGCAACGATTTTGTTCTTTTACCATACTAGTTTCCATAATTTTGTTCAACCCCTGTACTTTTACAAGGTACAGTCTGGGTTTGTAAAGGCCATTGGTGCACACAGTGCATTTTTGTCCTTTGTGGCGATCAAGGAATATTTGTAAATAAAAAAAGTGCAGTGCCCAGCCTTCAGCTTCAAAATGCACAAAAAAATGAGGACATGTGCATCGTTTTTGCAGAGATTGACATACTTTATTTTTTTTCAGTTTGCTCAGACATACATTATCAAAGCTCTGACAATGTATTCATGCATTTGTGAACGTTTGTAATGGCTCTTTACACCTGGTTGTAATGGGAGATTCTATATACTGTACATAACAAACCTTCCCTTGGATGTAGTGGCAGCAAAACACTGACCTAGTTAACATATGAGAAGAGAAAGGCGACGAATGGAGCTGTGCCCAACACAAAGTTGTCTGGCTGAATGACCAGATAGTATTTCAGGTTTGTGTTCCCAGAGAGGGTAATTACCGATAGCAGACCAGGATGCAGAGCAGATAATGTGCCTTTGTTATGGCAAACAGAGGAGACAAAGAACTACTGAGATCTGGAAAAATAGAGATGATCTGCTATTTTTGTGGAATTTTCCATTTCCTTCTAAGGATATTATATCATAATGCAATTAGCCCTTGGTTATATAAACTCTACAGTTAGCCTGGTTTTGGAGATCAGGTAAAGACAAAACACTATAGTGAACATTCTTAAATCTACAGCTGGTATTTGCAATGTTACAGCCATACACCAGAAAGACAAATTGATGCAACTTTGTATTTATTATGATTTTAAAGGCTAGCAGTTTATGCACCTGAATTTGAACTGGTACCACCTCTTTTAGACCCCCTATATTAAAGTTTAGACTGGGAGAGAGAGGAGCAGCACAAGAAGCCAATCAGTTTTGCTGCAGCATTCATGTGCTAACAAGGGGCATGCTGACGGATAAAGCAGAGTGAAAACAAGCTAATCATTCTCCTGCATCTCCTTTCAATATCAAAATTACAGGCTGGGGATGAGGAAAACTACTGCAGGAAAAAATAAATAAATCAGGTCATATGTCATGCCACACAGGACTGTGCTTATGTGGCAGAGCTGTAAAAATATTAGAACTGGATGGGCAGTATAAAATTGTTTACAGGTAAGCAGCTTCCATCGCAGATGTGGTGCAGGGGTAATTCCGGAGCTAAAGCCCTGCAGCACATCTGAACAGTCGCAGGTGAGGCTGGAGTAAAAAAAAAAAAAAGAAGTAAATAAATGTACGCCCAGGCAAGAGATGAGGAAGTGTTTTGTAGCACAAACAAGAAAAAGAAAATGATGTCCAACTGTAAGACGGAGGGGGAGAGGTGGCAGGGCAACATAACATACTTTAAGTTGAAAGTCCACTTTAACTTTAAGCCACATTTTGATGAAGCAAACCTCTAGTGATAAAATGCCAGAAACGGCTGTATTAATGCCAAGACCATCATATGTGATTTCCCCCCCATAATTACACTTTAAAGTGTTCGATCACCTTTGACTAATAAAAAAAGGAGGAGGAGAGATTACATCTACCAACACATAACATGTGCAAAGTTGCAATCTCAAAATAATTCATACCCCTCATTTCTGCCATTTTCCTTTTAAAGGGGTTGTAAAGGTACAATTTTTTCCCCTAAATAGCTTCCTTTACCTTAGTGCAGTCCTCCTTCACTTACCTCATCTTTCGATTTTGCTTTTAAATGTCCTTATTTCTTCTGAGAAATCCTCACTTCCTGTTTTTCTGTCTAACTACACACAATAATTCAAGGCTTTCTCCCTGGTGTGGAGTGTCATGCTCGCCCCCTCTCTTGGACTACAGGAGAGTCAGGACCACCAACACACAGCTCCTTTATCTGCAACCTAGAGAGCGTCTTGACTCTCCTATAGTCCAAGGGAGGGGGTGAGCACGACACTCGACACCAGAGAGAAAGCCTTGCATTACAGTGTTGAGTTACAGACAGAAGAACAGGAAGTGAGGATTTCTCAGAAGACTGGGGACATTTAAAAGCAAAATCGAAGGATGAGGTAAGTGAAGGAGGAGGACTGCACTAGGGTAAAGGAAGCTATTTAGGAAAAAAATAATTGTACCTTTACAACCCCTTTAAGTGCAAAATTCAAACGCTACATGCTGGGAGGGTTTATCCACATAATCAGCCACTGTCGACTTTGGTCAGGGATGTTACTATATATGCCCCAATTCACTGCATCCCAGAAGATGCCTGCACAGGAGACACAGGGCCTAAGTTTGTCAACGGAAAGGAAGAGGAGATGGTATGCAGGAGGGGGAGCAGGAAACATGCAAATTAATAAGAGTTAGTCAGCACTTCATGTTGGGACATCTCACTATGTCAAGCTCCCCAACGATTCTTTAGGTCCCGGATTATATTCCAGGATGGTTACATTTACACAGACTAAAAATGTATCGTAGTGCATTGTGGTCTACAGGTTGATGGTCTAAGAAGACGAAAAATGTACTCTTTACTGCTCAATGATTTATACCCTACCCTATGGATGCGCTAGAAAGTTTACTACAATGGTGGACTAACTTTCTATTGCCAGGCTACAGATATATTAGAGCAAGCTATTACAGCACCTAAACATTTTCTGATGCCCAACCATCAGCATACACTCAAATATTACCTAGAGTTAATCACTCTAAATAACTGGCAAGTGTCTGAAAATTTACATTGCTTTACTCCATACTGAACCCATCAAACAATCTATACTGAAATACCACTTCTGGCAACTCACCCATCTGCTGGGTCTAGAGCCAACGCCCGTGGGCTGTCCAAGTCTTTCCACACCAGTATCTGTCGATGCATGCCATCCAGCTTGGAGACCTCAATACGATTTGTGCCAGTATCTGCCCAGTAAAGGTTCTTTCCCAGCCAGTCCACAGCCATGCCTTCAGGATAATCCAAACCAAATTGGACCACGTGTTCTAGAGCACTTCCGTTCATGAACGCCCGGCTGATTGTCTGCAAGGAAAGAAAACAAGGATTCAATGCTGAAACTGCTTGGCTTGCAAGAATATCTCACCTGTCGCTTCTAAAAGGTGTAGGGAAGGTAGTCAAACAAAAAGAAGGCCTACCAACTATGGAGCCAAAATGAGTGTAAATTTCAGCAGTTAACCCAATGTAGAAATCAATATGCAATTTTCAAGCTAATGTACCAAGAAAACTTATGATCGGGAATATAATAGTGTCTGTATTAAGCTACTGCAGGATGGTCAGCTTTCAATGTAGAGCTCCCAAAGTGGCAGTCCAGCTGTCAAAGTGTGTTTAAAGGGTTAGTTCAACTTTTCAGAAAAAATGAACACAATACACTCTTCCTACCCCCCTTGGACCTGTTTTATTTTTCCCTGTGGGTAATGAGTGGGTAGTGCCCATACAGCTGGTGTAGTGGTCCAGGGATTTAAAATTTCCTCTCATCTCCATCTTTAAGCAGTGCTTCTGTGCTGCACTGCCCAATCAGAATCCCTCTGATCTGTCCCGGAAGCACCACAAAAAAAAAAAAAAAAAAAGAAGAAGAAGAAGAGCAGGGATTTAAAATCTTCAATTTTTTTAAAAAAAATTATAAATAAAATAAAGTGGGTAACAGATTACCCAAGGTGAGGAGTAAATAGCTTGCTATGCCTAATTGGAAAGCTGAACGAAAGAAAAAAAAACCATACTGTTGTAGCACAAACTGCAAAAGCAGGAAAAGAGATGACCAAGCAGCGTAGTCTATTAAAATTTTATTGAGAATTGATTAAAAATGGTATGGAAAATCAATGCAGGTAGTGATCCACAGACTGCTACACCAGCTGCAAGGGCACCAACATCTTGTCACCCGCAGAAATGAAGTACCGCAGAGACAAAGGTGGGGAGGATGCACAGTGTTGGGCTCACCTTTTAATTTTTTTCTGAAAAGGTGAACTTGCACTTTAAGGGCTTCCTGCCTGTGTCCATTTAACACCAAGGAAAAAAGTTTTGCCTCCTAGGGGTCTATGACAGCAGAATCTAAATACACCACAAATTATTCAGCATCCTGGCTAGATGCCTGACATTTTGGGTCAACTTAGACCTGCAGGCTGTTCCAGCAGAGCCTGAATGCACTCACACTGCATACCGTTAACCTCAGAGAAAACTTACATTATGCACCAGCTGGGGGAAAGGGTGAGGCCAGTGCTCAACCCCTGCATAAGGTTGAAAAGACCACTACCACCAGCTTATCTTATAAAATGCCACCGTCTAGAGCAGTGACGGCGACGCTTGGCACCCAAGATGTTTTGGAACTACATTGATGCTCACGCACTCTGCAATGTAGTTTAGAATTAGGGGAAATATAGTTCCAACACATCTGGGGTGCCACAATTCTCCATCACTGGTCTAGAGGGCAGAAAAAATCCCCATCCACAAATCTGCCCTGGAACCAAAGAGACTGTTTGTTATACATGTAAACAGTAAATATGTACATTCATATTTTGTTTTCTAGGCAGCAGGTTGCGCTCTAGGCTTTAAAGCTTCCTTTCATTTGCTGACCTGGAGCCTACAACAAAGGGAGGAGGAGAAGCAGAATACATTAGTACATCTCTGCAATACCTGTCCTATTTCTATAGAATATAAGATCCCCCTGAGGAAGACCTAGAAGGTCGAAATGCATTGGGCTTTCTTCTGTTCATCAAACTGAAGTTGATTTGTGCAAAATTGAATACTATATGTTTACTTGTCTTAACACCCTGGCATGTATTTTGCTTGTTTGTAATAACCATAGCTCATAAATTTATCAACAATTTTTTATTTGTCATTTGCTATTTTTCTACAAATAAAACCAATATTTTTTATTCAAACTGGTTTACCGTTTGTTGCTGCTAAAAAAAACATGGGAAAATGTTCTTCCATTGTTCAAGCACCTAAACCGGGGTGTGCAGCCCTCTCAAATCCCTGTATGTGTCATCTCATTTTATACCCATTGGCTTACTATGGGGCATCCATTGTCCGATCTCCTTCCTCTCCCCTGAAGCCACTGCTGGGAGCCGATCAAGTGACCGGACAGGAGCGACCTCCGAATGGGTGAGTATATGCATCTTCCCTTCACATGGTAGTTAGAATAGGCGTTAGAAGAGGGAAGGAGGCAATTTTAGGCTTAGCTAGAGACTGGAATTCTACCTTAAAACAGAGAAAACAAACATTTTAAAGAACCCTAGAGATTTTTCTTACAAAATATCGAAGTAAAAAATACTGATACTAAATGGTAACTTATGTTGGCAATACTGCCAACGCATGTGGAATGTCAGATAAGCACTTACCTTTAAACTGATGTCTGTCCAGTAAATACGGTTATCGGTCACATCAAAATCAAGAGCAGAGGCTTCCTTCACGCCGGTCAGTGGAATGGCTACATTGTTATTGTTGGTCTCTAGTGATATGCGGCGGATGTCAGCCCGGCGGGAGAACAGAAGAAATGCCTCTGGTACAATACAAGTTCTCATATCATTGATCAGCTCCAGCCCTATGGGACATGCGCAGCGTGGTCCCTGGGGTCGATACAGGCACAGGTGGCTGCAGCCACCATTACTGTCAGCACAGGCATTAGAACCTTTAAAAAAAAAATATAACGCACATTAGGCATTAGAACATAAAAAATAAAATCTATATTTGCTGCGTATTCCCATAAATCGAAAGATTCCTTGAACCATTGCACACACGCAGCTTACCTGGTGGCTTATGAATGTTTGTGGCCTTCAAACCCATCAAGTCAGGCAGCTGGTCAATGATCACCTCACGCTCGCCTGTGTGTTTGTGGACTCTCTCAATGCTGCGCCTTTGCCAGTCCGTCCAATAGACGTAATCCCCCAAGAGTGTGAAGCCAAAGATGTGTGGCAGCTTGTCCTCCACCAGCAGCCTGCGCCCGCTGCCATCCATATTCATGACCTGAAAACAACAAAGTGCAGAAAATCAATAACAATGATAGAAAGGTATAATTATACAAATATGCTTGGTGAAACGGAACTCAAGAGCCATGAAAGCTTAATGTATATACAGTATATTTAGGGTTGGTAATGAACAATATAGACTTCAAGACAGAGATAAAAAAAGAAATGTTGCACAGCATAGAACCATTTGTCAAAAAGCTAAAGTTTGCCTAAAAAAACCTCTTTAAAATGTGGCTGCCATTAAAAGGTGCAAATTTTCAGTTTAAATGCATTTATAAATTTTAACAAAAAAGGCGAATTAGGGCTTACAGTAGGTTTTCTTTGGAAAGCAACCAGAGCTTGGGTAGAAAAGCCTTCTACATGCAATCGAGCTGCAGAAAATGGCCCTTGCTCTGTGTGAAAGCAGTGGTCTCTTTGCAGAGGTCAAAAACACCCTTCCAGCTGAGTCAGAATTATACTTCTGCAATCAGCAAAGCACATGCCCCTTGCTCATTGGAAAGCTCTAGCTTTGAAAAAGCAAGGGGCATATCAGACCTCTGCAGAAAGACTGCTTTCACAGAGCACAGGTCCTTCTACGCAGCCTGCTAGCCATTTTTGTGGACACAGAAGTCATATCACACAGTGGGACACTTTCACAATATGTCTGCCTGCCTCCCTCCCACTTCTAACACCCATTTTAACTATCCCGTAAAAAAAGATGATGTGTATACTTGCCTCGGGGCACTCCAGTTTGGTCACGTGGTCTCCCCAGCGGCTAGACTCAGGGGAAGGGAGAGATCACCAACAATGGCTGAAATGTCTGGGTCTGACATCACCCATAGGCATCCATTGTCAGATCCCTTTCCTCTTTCACATGGTAGTTGGAATAGGAGTGGCTTTAAACACAAAACGTTTAAAAGAACCTGAGATCTCTACAATGTAATAGAAATCCTTTCAGAGGACTGGAATATTTCCGAGCATAACTAAAATCTTTAGATTGTTCCTTCACTACTAATGACTGTATGTATCAAGACAAAAAAAAAGAAAAAAAGAAGGATGAAATGTACCCATCCGTGACACAATGATTTAGCTCTGGGTTTTCACTGATGCGATATCTGATGCATTCCAGAATGCATGGAATCACATGACTAGTGAAATAACATGTTTCTATGGAGAAAGTTCACATATATGCAGTGCAATTCTAAAAATGGTCCTGTGCGACTTTGGTGCAATTCGTAACCACGGACTTGAATGAAAATCGCACACAGATCGCTTATCTGTCCTAAGAAAACATGATTCCAGTATGTTCTCTGCAAGTCTTTGCTTTGTTACTCCCACCTTTGATCTATGTGAGAGAGTCTGACTATCCAAAAATCGCATCAAAGACGCATTAGAATAGATTCTGAACTGCACCAACTCGCACTGGAGCTGCTCCATGAAATTGCACTGCAAAAAACACATTCAACTCACTGCATCAGTGTGAACCTAGGCTTAGGAAAAAAAAAACTGACAGGTGTCTAACCCTCCTCTGCTCTGTCCTTAATTTTTAGAAAAGGAATTTTAGGTTGCTTACTGTAAAGTATACATTAAAGATCTTGTTTTTGAATCTCATCACACTGGGAGAGAACAACCGCAGCAGAAGTTAAAGGATAACTGCACTTTCGTGGAAAAGACATAGCAGGGGAAAGAAATTAAAGTGATACTCAAGTCTTTTTTTTTTTTTAAATAACAAACATGTACTCACCTGCACGTGCAGTGGTTTTGCACAGAGCAGCCCAGATCCTAATGTTCTTGGGTGCCTCGCTGGTGCTCCTCTGGACCCTCCTTGTTCAGTCCCCCCCCCCCCCCCTCCCCAGCAAGCAGCTTGCTATGGGGGCACCTGAGCCACTGCTTTGTGTGTCCATGCAGACATTGAGCCATGGCTCGGGGCTGCCCCCTCTATCTTATATTTGGCTCACTGACTGACAGCGGCGGCCAATAGCGCCTGCTGTATTTGTCAGCCAATCAGGAGGGAAAGTCCCGGACAGCCACATCTCTGGTGCAACATCACTGGATCGAGATTGGGCTCAGGTAAGTATTAGGGGGCTGCTGCATAGAATGCATCAATAAACAAAAACAAAAAACTTCTGCCTTTGCAATAGCATACTGTATACAATTGCCACGCAAGCCATATTGAAATTAAATATCCTATTAAAATAAATTACCCATTTTAATCTGCACTGCTGTCATTTTCTGTAAAATTCAATGCAACATGGCTACCTGGAGGAAAGTCTCCAAAAAGTAATTTCCTGCTCGTGTGATTGGCTCACTGAATTTTTCAGAATTCTGCACGAAGATTCAAGTCAGATATTAGCCACTCACTGCAACTGCATCTTAATGTTTGGCAAGGTTTTCCCTAAAGTTTAATTACTTCTAAAAGGATGCAGACATTGCAACTTTTCTCATCGCAACACTGAAACGTGCATCAGTCGATTATAATGAATGAAACAGACCAGACCCTCCTATCCAGAATCAGTCTCCAAAGGATACTGTCAAACGGGTATTCCTTTAGAGAAGAAAAATGTAGAAATCTGCAACAAAAAGTTTGTTAAAATTCTTTCAATCTATTTTGATCATCCAGAGGGGATTGATATTTCCTCAACAAAAGTAGAGTTACTTTTTAAGTCTTACATAAACTAAAAAAACTTTCTCCTTCCATCTGCCAAAAACCAAGGTAAATCTACTCTCTGGTGGTTTTTGCTCTGCGAACCGCCAAGCAGTGTGGAGTTTCACATTCTGGGTCAAAGTCTAAACACAGCGAAACCGCAGAGTGGGAGAAAGTAGAGCAGAGGAAACATGTGGCTTCAACCACATTGACCCAGATCCTCTGGCTGATAACTGGCAAGGAAGGCACCAGCAAAATGATGCAGGGCCTCCCCTATTACCCGGCTGCAGATTGCCAGACATCCGAAGGCATCATGTGTGTTAAATTAATCATCTAGCTGCAAAACCAAAGAGGTGATATGGGATAGGGGGACCCTTCCCGTCCAAAACTGATTTTATACACAGCAAGAGGGTTAATCAACATACAAGCCAAGTTATCAGCACACAGCGACTGAATACAATTATCATAATTGGAAAATCACTGTTTCATTGAAATCTTCCTTACATACCATTACACAACACAGAGCCTGTGGCTGGCCAGCTAAGACCTGTCCTAGGTTGCTAATGTGACTTACATGCACATACATCTAGATCTGCTTATACAATTCATATGTAAGAGATAAAAGCAGTTATTTACCGTGATTTTATATATATATGGATGACATGTAACAGTTGTATATTGTGTTCCAGAAGCAAAAGAGAGAATATGCCTTTTAAGATTTGTTGTGTGACTGTAAGGTAAGCTCAATGACACAGCAGAATTGAAACCAGAAAGCATAGAGTTAAGCTTTTGTGACTCATGAGGAGTCTTGGCCAATCACAGCCAATCTCACATGGAGCAGGAGCCAGCCTTACACTCATTCGGTACGGAAAATTCCCAGCACACATCTAGAATTCATTACACCAGAGAGAGAAGATCTGAACAGACACACATCCATCCAGAGTTCTGTTTTATGGAAGCAAGTAGCCAAAATAGGTATTTAATACAGTTATACATGTTCCTTTTGTTAATAGTGTGATTAGAACTGTATACTAACTAGTTATGTGTTTACTTGTAGTTCCACCAAACGTGCTATCAAACATCACAGCAAATGGTCAAACAAGCAAACGTGCTATCAAGCAGCAATAGCAAAAGTTCCAGCAAACAGCAATATAGAGCGAGTAAAACTATTGATTAAGCCTCAGAGAGATCATAAAGTGTTTAAATAACTTAAAGTGAGAGTACAGATACTGAAGCAATATATCTACCATTTTAGGTAGAATGAGAAGATTGAACAGTTGAACAGCCATTTGTTATACATTATTCAACACGTTTTTACGTGGACTGCCTGCTGCGAGATCGTCAACGTTGTATATGAAGAAAAGCTGAAATTAATAAAATAAGTTGTCTCAAGAGTTTGGTGTGCTCTTTAAACCTACTGCTTCCATATAACAATGCTAGAGGAATTATAGAGTAACATATGGTCTTGTTTGGACTAAAAGATCAGAGAAATCAAAATTCTTCTAATGCCACAGGGCATAAAGGCACTTCCTAGTGCTGCACCTGCCACAGAGCCTACACGTTCCCAGGTGCCAAAGAACCCTGCCCACACACAGTGAGTACCAAACACAATAGGTACTAATTAACGAGTGTAGCGCTCACCCCCGAAGGAGCCGCTGGTTATAGATTGGGTGGCATGTTACCTTTGTGACTCCGCCGTCTAGGGTAGTTGATAAGAGCCAAAGCAAAGCAATGGAATGTCCAGCAGGTGTCTTTATCTTGTGCTTTTATGTACCCAACAAGGCAAAACAGTAAAACTTGAGGTAGAGAGTAAAGATGTATGAGGAGAAGGAACAGCAGATTCAGGCTTAATGAAACAGAAACAGTCCTGTTTCCAATAACACTTTGCTTTCGTTGCCACTCCAGCCAGAGTGGGTATAGTGTACCTGGACAGGCCTCTCACACCGACCTGGCAGCCAGAGTATCACTCGGAACTTTAAGGGAAAAGATCTCTGCCACAGATCCTCCCTAGAACTTAGATCATGGAGACAATCCTCCTCGGTAGTATTAGTGCCTGGATCAGCTTCAGGTAGTTTTAGATTAGGTCACCGACTGACAGATGGCTGACATCCAACATTTTAGTGTCCGGTTACCTTGATCCCCGAGGGATTGTCGAGGCCCTGTTGGATCGCCAGCCTCTCTTGGCTCTCCTCAGGCAGACTCCACACCGAACAGCTATCTTGCTTGGGATCTTTTCTCAAAATTGGGAACCCAGTCGATTATTGGGCCCCCGCCGCAGCTTTAAATGTTCCGGGCCAACATGGTCCCGGAACCAGAAACACCGCATGGCACGCACACCCTGGCCTGGAAGGCCATCTTGCCGGGGGGGGGGGGGGGGCGTGATGTGCGTCACCCTGAAGGTGGGTGACACACCAGAAAAAGACCACGCCTCAATGGTGTCTGTTCCAGAAGTACCCTCTCCCAGCATGCCCCGCGAGAGAATCTCCCTCCTCATTGGCTGCTGGCAAGAGGCACCCAAACCTCGACTCCACTGGCACGACCTGTCGCCCCGGGGTGGTACAACACCCCGGCAAAAACAGAATGAGCTCACAGTACAGCCTTGCTAAAACAGAGACCCTTTTAGAATTAAAATTGAGATCAGAGTCAAATTACACTCTGACTATCCCTTAAATTTTGTCAGCACCGGTACTTAGAAGTACCCCGGCGCTACACGAGGATATGCACCAAATCTCGATGCACATTGGCAGGAGCTAAAAATTTGGGGTCTGGTTCAGAGAAAAAAAACAACCTGCACCAAAATTTAACACAGGTTACTACACAGCAAACCTCAATCTGATTTCTGCAATTCATATCAGAGGCCAAAAAAAGGCAAATTTTCCTTCTCCGATTGGGCAGGTCAAAAGTTTTGGCTAAAAAAAAAAATATATATATATATATATATATAATTAGAAAATAATTAAAGTGATACTAAAGCTTTTTTTTATTTTTTAAATAACATATCATACTTACCTCCACTGTGCAGCTCGTTTTGCACAGAGTGGCCCCGAACCTTCTCTTCTAACTATTGTTATCACAAGAAATGTAAACATCCCCTGCGATAGCAATAGGCAGTGACAGGTACTCTTTAACTGATCTCTCCTCTGCCCTTGGAAGCTTTGAATCGATCCAAAGCTTTCCCTTGCTTGTAAAGGCCGGTAAATCGTCAAAACCGAAACTAAATAAATACTTATCACTTTCGGTTTTTCATACAGTAGAGATGATTGGGGCCAATCAGCTCTAGGATAAGCCTGTGGAATAGCTGGATTCAATCTGGGCTCGCTGGTGGGATGGTAGAGCTCGGAGAGGCACAATTAACCCCTAGGATATTTTCTACATACAAGGAAATCATGGTCTGGAAAAAATACAATGATGCCTGTAGCTTGCAGGCATCATCTCAGTATAACTGCGTAGCCCCTTCAGCCCCGGAAGGATTTACCCCCTTAATGACCAGGCCATTTCTTGCGATACGGCACTGCGTTGCTTTAACTGGCAATTGTGCGATCTTGCAACGCATTACCCAAACAAAATTGATGTCATTTCTTTCCTACAAATAGAGCCTTCTTTTTGTGGTACGCGATAACCTCTACGGTCTTTATTTTTTACGCTATAAACAAAATAAGCACAACAATTTTGAAAAAAGATTTACTGCAATAAAACATTCCCAAAAAGAAATGTAAAAAAACAAAAAAACAAAAAAACGTATTCATCGATTTAGGCCAATATGTATTCTGCTACATATTTTTACTAAAAAATAAAATCCCAATAAGCGTATATTGATTGGTTAGAGCAAAAAGTTATCGTGTCTACAAAATAGGGGATAGATTTAATGGAAATTTTATTTTCTTTACTAGTAATGGCGGCAATCAGTGATTTTTAGCGGGACCGAGACATTGCGGAGCACAGATCGGACACCTAACAGAAATTTTTTACACTTTTTTGGAAACCAGTAACATTACTACAGTAATCAGTGCTAAAAAATATGCACTGTAAGGCATCATGTACTGCTGGTAAAACCAAAACCATGTAGTGCAAGCGCCGGCCTGATTGCATGCATATTTAAACTCTTAAAGGGGTTGTAAAGGTTTGTTTATTTTCTAAATAGGTTTAGCTTTAAGCTAGTGCATCGTTGGTTCACTAAACTTTTCCTTAGATTTCCCTTCCAAATGTATTTTTTCTTTGTCTGAAATAGTGCTTACAGCGTCTCCCTGCAGGGATGTAGTCCCAAGAGAGGAGGCGAGCACGCTGACTAACCACCAGCCAATGGGGGCAAGCTTACTGAGGAGAAACAGGAAGTGAGAAATTCAGGCAAAGAAAAAAAAAAACTTTTAGAAGGGAAATCGAAGGAAAATGTAAGTGACCCAACAATGCACTAGCTTAAAGGAACCCATTTAGATAATAAAAAACAAACCTTTACAACCCCTTTAAGGTTTGACCTCGTATTATATGGTTTTGGTATATGTGAAGACAAAAATCTGCAGAAAATCTAATGGTGTGTATGGGTTCTTAGGAGCAGTCGGGCATCTCCCCATATCCCCCCCAACGATTTTAGGACTCAAAATGCAGCATGTAAACATGGCTAAACAGACATTAGACGCTGGTTTCTAGCTGTCAAGTTAATTATTTCAGGAGATGCCATGCAAGACTCCTGCAGACTTGTTAGTGTGTCTGCTCGTTCGAACAACAGCACCATGGTAGTTCACGGAAACCTACAAGTAGACACCTGCGAAGGCTGTTGGTACGTGTAGTTTCCCATAACTTTGTTAATGAATGACAGTTGGGCGGGTGTCCAGAGAAGATGCCTGCTCGCTGTCACAGGGAGGAGAGAGCGAGAGGGAGAGGCTACAGGAACACGTTACATATTCCACCCTAAATAAGGTGAACTTACCCTTTATAATTGCATATACCAAAATATTGCGAAAAACTATGGTACCACTACCTATAATTCTCCATAGGCAAGCCTTTACATGTCATTCCCTAAAATTCTCCAAAGGCAATGCTTTAAAGGCCTTTATAGGTCATTAGGTTAGAGTTAAAGCGAAGCTTCAGTCGCCTTCAGAAAAAATATACTGCAGCTGCCGACTTTTAATATTAGGACCCTTACCTATTCACAAATTATTTTTTACACAAGCCCTCTGTGTAATAGCATTAGGAAGGCAACAGTCTTCTTTATTGAGACATCAGGGGTCTATTGAACCCCTAGGGGTCTTTTGTATGCCCACAATGCAGCCATGAGCTTTAAACTATCCCCTCTGTGAATGTAAAAACGTCCAGCCAAAGTGGTTAACAAGTGATCTATCATTAAAACTACCTGTGGGACGCTTCATATGGAATAGGTCATTCTCTGATTCCTGAGACACCACAGCTGCACCTATATTTACAGTTATGTCACTGCCCACATATGTAGTCTATGAGGCAGACCACCATTGGATTCTCAGAGCATTTATTAGAGTAGGTATTAATATTTAGAGTAGGTTTTTTGCTTTGAGAATATTTCCTTCAAGCACTATGTGGCTGAATATTTGAGGATAAAGACCCAGCAGCTACTGGCTTTGTTACTTAGGTTTTCACAATTCTACAGCACGAAAACAGATCTGGAAAGCACATTTTCAAAAGTGTACCTTTAGATATGTTTAGAATGGTTTACACAATGTGAATTCATACAGACATGAATATGGAAACTACATATTGAAGCAGAGGATATATCTGCAATAGAACAGCCATGAACACTGCTACAAGGGCTGGCAGACATGAGGTTAAGCAAGTCTTCATGTGTAGTTTATAATAATTGCACCTCCCACACCCCGCTGGTGTGCCACAATGAGAGGCAGCCATCTTTTCTGAGAAAACTGAGTGAGATTAATGTCACTGCTGTAGAGACAGTCTGGTTCTGTCTGCTGCCGGCTGCCAGATAAAACGGGGAACAAAGACCTCCTTCTGAACCCCCCTGCTGGGTTCCATTAACCACCACGGTCAGCTTATCGATGTCTCAGAAGCTGCCAGAGAACCAACAAAGTAATTACTGTACTTAGAGGGAAAAGTGACATAATAAAAAAATGTGTGTGCATATGTATATAAAAATATATTTTTTATGCAACTTAGAGCTTTCCCAAGCCCAGCCTGGTCTACAATAGTCACACAAAGCACCTGAGAAAAGCAGCTTTGCTGCAACAATGTCATGTTGGGGCCCCAGACACTCATTCCATCAATGAAAGAGGTTTGATACAGATGAATGATAGCACATCATCAGATAACTATATAGGTAGCAGTATGCTCATATAGAAGCTACAATCCAATACAGCTTATCAGCCACTCACAGGACTTGAGAACAAACTAGAAGATAAAAACACCCATTATCACATTTAGAATTAGATGATCGTTTTTCAGGGGCAAAACAGTCTATATCAAAATCACTAGGTGGGGGAGGTCTGGACACTTGTTGGGATATGAAATTATATACATTAACATTGGAGTGAAACTTCATAAAATTATATTTACACAGCCGCGCTGCAATGCTGTACTGGAGTGAACCAGACAATAGACAATCCAAGCCATGCAGAAATATAACCCACCTCTATCTGGTCTGTCTTGGCATCTCCCCAGTATATTTTCCCTTCTGCATAGTCCAAGGCAAGACCATTGGGCCAGCCTAGGGAGGTGTTCACCAAAATCACTCTATCGGAGCCATCCATTGCAGCACGTTCGATTTTTGGGTTCTCTCCCCAGTCGGTCCAGTACATGTAGCTGTAGAAAAAAATACAAGTTGTATAAGATGACTGCTTTAGGAAATGTTTAAAACGTTCCAATGGTTACAGGGGCATTGGCCCAATCAATTTAAAAAATTCACAATGTGTGAATATGTCCATGCCCGAGTCTCAGTGGAATACTGTCCTACAGCCAACTTGAATGGGTAAAAAAACAAAAAAAAAAAACAATCAATCAAGCATTATACCAAGATTACCAATTCTTAAATGTGAGGGCTGCATTCATTTTCTTTAAGCTCTCTTATTTTCATTTATCAATCATCTTTCCTGCAGCCACATGCAGACCATGGATGATGCCATTTTCACTTGATACACACAACCACCCCCCACCCCCACCCCATCAGTGTTGATGGGGGAATCCCTTTAAAGCCATTGTGTTCCCTGGCAGAGGAGCGCAGGGAGCATGTAAAATATGTCAGGCTGGTTGCACCCAAGCTGATGGTTTAATCAACTTGGGTACAATTAGTCTGCCTATATATGGTTCAAATCTCAGCTGGTTCCTGCTAAACTAGCACAGATGATTCAAACCATCTATGGCCAGCTTAAGAGGCAATTATGAACCAATTTCTTTGAGCAGGGCCCACCAGTGCTCCTGGCTCCTTCCTCTTCAATCGGGTGCCCCACAGAGTGCCGTTTTCCATAGGGGCACCCATGCAGGCTCGCAACCGAGTCCCACTGCTGCCTCCATTGACAAAGACAGTCTGACTTGGCCCTACCCCTCGCTCCTGCGGCTATCAATCTGTCCAATGAGGAGAGAGTGTTCACAGCATCTCCATGCAGGGATGTAGTCCCAAGAGAGGAGGCAAGCACGCTGACTCAGCCCCCCCCCCCCCCCCCCAGTCAGAACGGCTCAGATAATGGGGGCAAGCTTACCGAGGAGAAACAGGAAGTGAGAAATAAAAAGACAAAGAAAAAAAAAAACATTTAGAAGGGAAATCGAAGGAAAAGGTAAGTGAACCAACAATGCACTAGCTTAAAGGAACCTATTTAGAAAATAAACAAACCTTTACAACCCCCTTTAAGTCCTAAACTTTTGAAAACGGTGCTTAACCAGATCATACAGTGAATTAGATCTGTAAAGCTCACAGGCAATTGTTATTTAATTGAATCAGACCATGGCTGAAAATGCAATTGTGCTGCCCAGCAAGTAGTAAAATTGCCCTAATTCTGCAAAGTGACAATGTCTATGAAAAGGACCCCCTCTGACCCACTGATAACCACCTCTCCAGCAATCCCCTGCAGCTCTTTCTTCTATCCAAGTCAGCACAAAAAGTGCTTCCACGTATAGGGGAGTATGTGACTGCCCCCCCCCTTACAGTGCTCTGGGTCTAGGGCCTAGCACGGCCCCACAACTGAGGGGGTGACATCACTGCTCTCCCTAGGCTACAACAAGGGGTATTACGATGTCAGTTGCAACAAAGAGGCTGTAGATGCATCAGTTTGTGGGCCCTTCCACAGACACTGTCAGTGACAGAATCTAAGCCCAGAATGCATGCACCCCTTTTCAGCTCCAAGCGCCATTTTGTCTTTCAACTGTCAAATGCCAGTGCTTCAGAAGCCAGCAAGGGCACTCTTATTTGGCAGAGCAGAGGATGGGCCTTGAATCTGTAAAGAAGTTGTGGTCCCAAGCACAGAGAGTCGGACTAAATGGGGCTTGTAGACTAAAATAGTTCTTACAAGTGCTTCAGCTAGTTATCTTAAGGCTGTATCCAGGGCAGTTCAGATTCACTTTACACTAAAATACTCAAGGAAAAAAACAGAGACTCACCCATTTGTTGGATCCAAGACTATAGCTCTCGGTTCATCAAGATCTTCAGATATTAAAATTTTGCGCATAGTTCCATTTAACCGCGTCACCTCGATGCGATCAGTTCCCGTGTCTGTCCAGTACAAGTTCCGAGCCACCCAGTCCACAGCGATTCCATCAGGGTGAGATACTTGAGAGACAACAATGAACTGACTGGAGGAACCATCAACCTGAGCCCGTCGAATGGCTCGCACCTCATCATCTGTCCAGTATATATAACCATCCACTGGGTCATAGTCTATGGCGATGGCATGGCGGATGTCATCCAGAGGGAGCACAATATCAGTAAAGTCAGGGGTGTCCAAGGATATTCGCCGGAGATCTGTCCGCCGGGCAAGTAGCAGCAGCTCTGTAGCGCCTGAAAATCAATCACATTAAGAGACAAATTATGGTACTATAAAAAAAACATTTTACACTTCTGCTTACTAAACAATTACTTTGCAGTTGTTACAGCAACTAACAGAGGGGCTTCAGTGCTTTTGTAGCATATTTACCATTAGATACTTTCGTAGAATTCCAAAAATACACCCAACAGTTAGGGTTTAAGAATCTTTCACTCCTTTTCTTGTGAAAAAAAAAAAAAAAGAATCTTTCACTCTTAGTGCTTCCTTACACATGCGTCATCTGTGAAAAGCAATTGTAGGTGGACCGCTTTTACAGAGTAGCAAGGGGGTGACTGACAGGAGTGTAGGAGATGATACTTCCACCTCTCGAATGCTTTTCCTGACAGCTAACAGGCTTTATTCAATAGGAATAATGCGTGACAAAAACGGCTTGCGCTCGGCTTGCTACTGCAGCACAACCCCATCAACATGAATAGGTCTCATTCATTTGCAGCACTGCCCACCAATGTGACAGGGGGGATTCATCTTTGCAATGACAGCATGTGTATACCCCCAGCCTTTGCCCCAACTGCAAGTGAAAATGAATACAAGCCATGCCCCCTGTAGACCCAATGAGTGTGGCTGCTTAGATCTGTAGCTCTGGCTCTACAGACATCCTATGTCCGAGCCTTTCCCAAAAGGCACCGAATCCTTCCTAAAGATGGCGGGATCCCGAGGCAGGCATGATGGTAAATAAATATGGGCCATCGACACCCCAGTCAGCAGCGGAACAACTGACAAAGTATCGCAGGCAAGATGGTGCTTATCCCTCAGCCAAGACTGAAGCCATGCTGCAGCCCTCTCCCAACTCAGCACAGCTCTCCACATCAAGCGTGAGTGAAATCATGCTAGCTATAAAAGACTGCAAGGTCTTCCTTACAGCTCAGATGGAAAGCATCCATATTGATTTTTTCCAATTGAAACAAGATGTGCAAAAACTTGAGGGGGGCGAAAAACGTACCAGATTCCTGGAGGACACAGTACACTCCTTTGCTGCCACTATGCACACGGCTACCGATGAGCTGGTGTCCATCAGAGCCAAAACTGAGGATTTAGAGAACCTCTTTCGCAGGAACAATCTCCGCTTTGAGGGGTTACCTGAGCGTTCAGAGGGAGCTCGCCCTGAAGGATTCGTTCACTCCTGGTTGCGATATGTTTTTGGGATGGAGGTGTGGACCCATGCCTTTGTGCTTGATCGTGCACATTGAAACACCCCACCCAAGATCCCTGTTAGCAAAAATCAATTAAAGACAAAGTCACCATCCTGCGCTTTGCTTGAGAAAAGGGCCAATTCAAGTTTAATGGTAATAATATCTCCATATATCCGGATTTCTCGGCTGAAGTTCAACGCCAGCACATATCCTTTTCTGCTGTGAAACACCGCGCTGAAGGCCTGCCATATAAAATGTTCTTCCCTGCTAAGCTGCAGATCATCCATGATGGTAAAGCTCACTTCTGCACTTGTCTCAAGGATGCTATGGCCTGGATAGCCGCTTGTTTTGGGCAACAACCTAGACGCCGCAGCAACTGATGCTGTACTCAGTTTTTCTTCCTCTTTGCCTCACTACTCATCTCTCCTGAAGCAAGCTTGAGCACCTGTGGGTCACCATATCCTTCCTTTTGCCTCCTACACTCCATTGCTACAGATTACCTGAGGACTGCACCCACCCCTTCTTTGCCGTCAGGTGCCATTATAGTCTATAACACCTGTCCTAATCCCTGCCTTGCCTTATAGGACTACCAGTGTTTGTGACTTCTTTTACAGGTTACTGTTATATCCTGCCAGATGGAACCTCTGCCCTTACAGAGAGCCTCTCTAGACCCACTACCTCCAGTAGAGGGGGGATTTTAGGTCCCCCCACCCCCTTTCATTTTTGGCCCCTCTCAGGTTTTAGTTGTTGGGACTGGCTGGATGTCTACGTTTTTTTTCTGCTGCCATTTTTTATGCTCCTATTGCAAAACTGTGGTCCCTTAAACGCCCATGGCTGGCTACACATACCAACTACTCCCATGGGGTTTCTATCCTACTAGCAAAATCCCTCCCAGCTGAAATCATGTGGATTAAAAACTGACCCAAAAGGAAGATTCATTAGTATTTACACTAGTGAACATACATTTTCCTCAGACCTACTTTCCAATTTATCCCTGATGCTGCCGTCTAGAAACCCGAGCTCCCCGCTCTATTTTGGAGACTTTAATGCTGTTCTAGATCTTGCCACATGGAACGCTTGGGGGGGTGGGGGTAGACCCTACCCCTCATTTATTGACTGGACCCAGGTGTATGGTCTTACTGAGCTGTGAAAGTACCCAGAGCAGCAGAGTTTGTTTTTCCACTCTGACGCCTTCCAGACTACGTCACCTACGTCACCTATAGATATGGCATTCTCTACTGTTGAAGTACTCCCTATTGTGCATGTGGCTTCCAACTTTCCCCGAGGGGTGTCTGATCATGCCCCCATTTCTGTGGATCCCCTCCTCCTGCCAAACTCAAGCACTTTTGTCTGGCGGCTGAACTCCCATTGGTTGGAGGATGAGATGGTACAGAATGACTGCAGGAAGAACATTGTGGATCACTGGCGTACGAATCAGGGCACTGTTGGGTTCTCAACTGCCTGGGAGGGTTCTAAGCCCGTGCTACGAGGCACCTTTATATCCATTACTTCTGCACCCAGCAGTGCACTGAGGATCTAGAAAGTAAGATGGTAGCTGCAGAAGCAGCATATGCTGTGAATCCTGATCCGGCTACCCGTACCTCATGGCTTCATAGAGAATATAAGCTCCGCCTCTTTGACCTTACAAACAAAAAAAAAAAAAACTTATGCTCAATGTCACTTAGAAGACGTTCGGCAAAAAGGCTGGTTGTCTACTTGCATATCTAACTAGGCCAAACAGTATACCCATCTCTATTCCTAGGATTCCAACTTCTCAAGACACGGTTAGCGATGTCCCTCAGGAGATAACAGACACCTGCCTTGTCTTCCATCGTGATTTATACACTACTAGGGCCCACTACTCTGATGCCCATTTGGACAACTACTTGACCCAGACGGTGCTTTAGACTTTGACCAAGACCGGACTGAATTGGACAAACTTTTTTCTGTTAAGGAGCTCTCCCTAGCAATTTCGCAGCTCCCGACTCATAAGACGCCGTCTTGGAGGGCTTTCCAGCTGAATGGTATGTATGCACAATTTCGACACCTCATGAGTCCCATCATACTTAATACATATGAGGCCGGGAAAGATGGAGTGCTCCCTCCTAGGCTTTAATTATTTTGATACACAAGCCCCAGAAAGATCCACTCAAATGTGACTCTTATAGATCTAGCCCTCTCATTAATGTGGATGGTAAAATTCAGGCCAAGATCCTGGCTAATCGTCTGAATGGGGTTATTGCGAAATTGGTTGGGAGTGATCAAGGAGAATTTATACCAGGGCGTTCAACCAGAATGAATATTCGTAGATTGTTCCACAATTTGACCTATCCCCACGACTGTACTTCTACACGTGCGATTGTGTCACTAGACGCATGTAAAGCCTTCAATGGTGTCGAGTGGCCTTATCTATTTTGGGTATTGCAACTGTATGGGTTTGGCCCTAGACGCATTGCGTGGATACGGCTACTCTACACATTAGCTTGCCCGGCTGAGAATCAACTCTCAGGTCACTGAGCCCTTCTGATTACTAGAGGCACCAGGCAGGGGTGTCCCTCATCGACCCTCCTGTTTACTTTGGCTATGGAGCCCCTTTGCTGTAAGGATCCGTAGCTCTCTGATTAAGGGTTTTCCCATAAATAACATTGAAGTGCGTATATCTCTCTATGCAAACGATACTCTAGTCTATCTAGCGGACCCTCATACATATCTTGTCTGAAGTCAACACGTTTGATGACTATTCCGGATTCCGGGTGAACTGGGATAAATCTACCCTATTTCCACTAGATCAAATTGTACTCAATTTCCTTGAACTCTAAACTGCAAGTCCCTACCTCTTTTAGATATCTAGTGGTTATAGTTCAGTTACCACTATCCTTGTATATTGTCAATAATCTACGCCCCCTACTGGTAGAACTACAGACACAGACCAAACAGTGGAAAGATCTGCCCCTGGATCTAATGGGGAGAGCCAATGTTCTTAAAATGATTTACTTACCTAAACTGCTGTATGTTATGGTCAATTCACCGTCCAAAATTCCCAAATCTATTTTTAAAAGCATTGACTACATCTGTATTGCATTCCTTTGGAACGGGCAGTCCCCTAGAGTTGCACTAGAAACACTGTGCCTCCCCTCACATATGGCAGGTCTGGCATTCCCTACCTAGCATCCCAGCTGGTTAACATTCATGATTGGCTCCACCTTAACTCTGATAATACCTCTACAACTGAGGGAGCCATAGTTTCCTCATTGGAGACACTCCACAACATTGTCTATAGGGGATGCACACCACCTGGACCGGGCATGTTGATAATCCAAACCTCCCTCTCGCCCTATTCCAAACTGTAGTTGCAAAAATCTCCACTGATTCTTGACAGACCTCCCCCAACAGTCCCTTGTGGTTCAACCCTAACCTTAAGGAGTTATGTTCTATACCTGACCTACTTAGATGGACATCAAAGGGAGTGAAATACCTATGTCATCTATATACCCCCCCAGGGTTTTAAATCCTTTTCTCAACTTCAGACAGACTTTGACATCCCATCGACATACCTATTTTACCATTTCCAACTCAGACATGCTCTGCTCAGTCCTATTAAGACACCTGATCTGGAAAAACAGACGAAACTTATATTCACGTATTACTCCACTCATGACCGGCACTAACCCTAGGTTTTGGAGGGCTCAAGAGAGGTGGGCCCCTTTTGATATCTCTACCACAGAAGAGGATTGGTCCAAGTTCTGTGATACATTCAAAACCTTCTCATCTCCTCGAGGGACAGGGTGATGCAACTAAACATTCTCCATCATTCACACCTCACCCGCTAGGCAAGACTGTATAAAATGGGACTATCCCCCCTTTGACATAGGCTTCTTCATATCTTCTGCACTGGGTTTGCCAAAAAAAAGTGCACCCTAAAAACTGTCTGCTGGGCATATTTGCTGCTTTCCAGCCTCAGGCCAAGAGACTACTTTGCATCCTCTATTTCTAGGCAAGGAAGTCCCTCCCGCTGACGTGGAAAGGGTCAGACCCCAATACAGAACATGTGGCTGAAACTTGTCAACGATTCCCTGCCTCTATATAAGAAACTTACCTTTGACATTCGTATGAGGTCTAAAGCGTTCCATAAAATATGGGGCAGATGACTGGCTAGCCCACCAACCATCTCCCCTGTACTACCATGACAGGGGTTCACCTCGTGAGTGTTGTATTAAACAGAAACTTCTGTTATGCCCAGGATGTTTAAAAAAAAAACAAAAAAAAAAAACATATTGCTTAAGCCTCTGTTAATGTTTATATCCACTGGTAGATGTAATATCTAGTTTATTATTGCACATTGAATAAGTAGAAATCAATACTAAATTAAATAAAATACAAAATAAAGTGCAAACATGCAAAAGTGATTATAACTGAGCACCAACATATTAGTATGATAATGTGTGTATATAAAAAGTCCAAAACACAATATAAGTTCAATAGTGGAAATAGTGACCCTTGGGTGCTTGATTGCGATACATCATTTCTGCCGTTTTTGAAGCGCAGCTGGAACACTCCACTGCGTTTCTATGCACATGGATTTTTTAAGCTGAAAGAATTTGCAATTTTTACCAGTTTTTTTTTGGAATAAAACTGACATACTTCACTATGGAAGCCCTTTCTTTTACATTTTTCCCACCAACCATTGGACAACTCCCTTCAAATTGTTTTTTCTCTGGGAACGTGCTCAAACGATCTGGATTAATTTGGTGTGCGTGTCCTGGAGGTCGGTAAAACACTGGGATCATCATTGGGATTGTGCACAACTCTTGCTGGATATACCCATATGCTCTTTATGAATACCTGTAATAGGGGTCATGGAAGACTGGCGAGTAGGATGCGTGACAGGTGATGGAAGATATTTCGGTCAAATTTACCTACTGTCCAGCAGGGATTTGTAGATTGTGTACACTATCTGAAGAATTTGATACATTGTTTGAATAGTCACCAACTTATTTTGTGTTTGGACTTTTAATACACGTTATTATACAATTATATGCTGGTGCTCAGTTGAAATCACTTTTGCACTTTATTGCACTTGAAGTCCGCCCACTGTATATATACGTTGGCACTTTAAAGATGGATATCTCGGTAATGGCAGCAGCTGCTGCCACAAATGAGGTATCCATCTTTTCACTGGGTGGTCCTATTTACGATAATGGTGGTCTCTGTGGCGGATTCGCTGCAAGATCACTGTTATCAGCGGTGGGAGAGGGGGCCCCCTCTTCCCGCCGCTACCGGAGCCTTCGATAAGGCGGAGGCAATCGGGTCCTTCGCCTTCCTTGGTATAGATATGAGTGAGGGCAAGATGGCACCCACCCATCTCCATACCATTGCAAGGCGGAAGCGACGTCAAAACGCCAAGAGGACCTGTCTTTTTTTTCTATTACAAAGGATGTTTACATTCCTTGTAATAGGAATAAAAGCGACCCAATTTTTAAAAAATAAGTTTTAAAATCAATTTTTTTTTTTTTTTTTAAGTGCCCCATCACGACGAGCTCACGTGCCGAAGCGAATGCATGTAAAAAATTAGAAAACCACATGTGAGGTATCGCCGCGATCGTTAGAGCGAGAGAAATAATTCTAGCCCTCCTCTAACTCAAAACACGCAGCCTATAGAATTTTTTAAACGTCGCCTATGGAGGGTAAAAGTTTGACGCCATTCCACGAGCGGGCGCAATTTTGAAGCCTGACATGTTGGGTATCAATTTACTCGGTGTAACATGATCTTTCACAATATAAAAAAAAAGTGCGCTTGTATGACTGCTGCACAAATACGATGTGACAAAGTATTGCAATGACCGCCATTTTATTCTCTAGGGTGTTGGGGGAAAAAAAAAAAAAAAATGTATAACGTTTGGGGTTTCAAGTAATTTTCTATCAAAAAAATAAATAAATTGTTTTTATCTAGTAAACACAGAGTCTGAAAAACAGGCTTGGTCCTTAAGTGGTGAATCAATTTAGTATTGATTTTTAAATATTCATTTTATTTTATACAACGTGCTGCTCCTTACCAAAATTCACCCGTTTAATTACTCCAGTTGTTGTTAGCAATTATGCTTTCACTTTGCGCTGGTTCTGGGGTTTTTAACCACCGGACCATTTGGCTGGCCAAAGAACAAGCCACTTTTTGCGATTCAGCACTATCGCTTTAACTGACAATTGCGCGGTCATGCGATGTGGCTCCCAAACAAAATTGACGTCTTTTCCCCCCACAAATAGAGCTTTCTTTTGGTGGTATTTGATCAACTCTGCGGTTTTTATTTTTTTAAAATAGAGCGACAATTTTGAAAAAACAAAATGCAATATTTTTTACTTTTTGGTATAATAAATATGCCCAAAAAAAATATATAAAAAAAAAAAAATTTTCCTCAGTTTAGGTGGATATGTATTCTACATATTTTTGGTAAAAAAAAAAAAAACGCAATAAGCGTTTATCGATTGGTTTGCGCTAAAGTTATAGCGTCTACAAAATAGGGGATAGTTTTATAGCATTTTTTTTGTAGTAGTAGTAATGGCAGCGATCAGCGATTTTTATAATGACTGCTATATTATGGCGGACACATTGGACACTTTTGACACCATTCTAATTTTTTACAGCGATCAGAGCTGTAAAAATGCACCGATTACTGTAAAAATTACACGGGCAGTGAAGGTGTTAACCTGTAGGGGGCGCTGAAGGGGTTGAGTCCTAGTGAGTGATTCTAACTGTTCGGGGGCGTGGCTATGAGTGACACGTCACTGATCCCGATGAGGGAGCATTCGATCAGTGACATGTCACTAGGAAGAACTGGGAGATGTTGTGTTTAGGGCCGAAACAACTAATCGATTAATCGACAACTAATCGATTATGAAATTAAATCGATTACAATTTTCATAATCGATTAATCGGACAGTAACATAATAGGGTTAAAAAAACAAAAGTAGCCCTTTATAGTACAAAAAAGGAAATCGCTACTGTAAATATTACTTTCACTGTCCTACAGTAAAAAAAATGAACCCCTTGCAGTAGTGATTATTTGCTCTTTTTGTTCCTTTTTTTAACCCCCATTATGTTACTAAACATCTCAGGCCTGGCTGGGTCACACCTCTGTTTTAGGTGCTTTTTGCAGAAACACACTACAGTAATTTACATGTTTTCCTATGGGACACGTTCACATCCATGATTTTTTTTCAGCTGCTGCATATTAGCAAAGGGCAAGGACTTAACGCAAAACGCTGCTATTTTTTTATTTTTTTTGGTTCAATATACTTCAATGGAGAAGCTGCAGAAAAGCATATAATGTGTTTTTGCGGCAATTTGCGTTTTGTAATCTGCCCAACAACAACAAAAACTTTTTTTAAGGCTATTATCCGATTAAATCGATTAATTGAAACAATCGGCCAACTAATCGATTATGAAAATAATCGTTAGTTGCAGCCCTAGATGTGTTTACACTGACGTCTCCCTGTTCTTCAGCTCCATGACACGATCGTGGGACACCGACATTGAATCTGCCGGTCAGGTGGGCATGGTCACAGAGGTTGCGAGCGCGCTGGCGTGACCACACGGCGACAAAGGGGACGTACCTGTACGCCCATTTGCCCAACCGTGCCATTCTGTCAACGTAAATGATCGTGCGGTGGTCCTTAAGCAGTTAACCCCTCATTCACATATTATTGCACACTGCCTGGATTTCCATTAAATGCTGGATTAGGAGCATTCCGTTATCGGTGTTGAAGTTTGTTTGTGCCTTTTGCTTTATGTCTGTATGTCATAAAACTGCAATAAAAATCTTTAAAAAAAAATAAAATAAAGATATATAGGTCTACATGCACATATAGGATCCTATATGCCACAAAATATTCTGCGAGCTAAAAGAATGTATTGTAAAGATAATTTCTCAATCTCTATTATGTTACATTCAGAATAATCAATAAATTCTTGATCTTTGGTTCATGTAAAGAAAAAAAATATATATCAGGTTTAAAATCATCACTACCTTCGCAAGGTGAACAGGGCATAACAAATACTGTGAGCTTTATTTTAGATTAGAAAAAACATATGTGAGGTACGCCAACAAAGAACTTGCTCTACATTGTGAAAAACATTAAAAATCGGCATTCCATGCACAAAGATTTGCAAAGACCACAGCAGTAAAATTAATAATTAAAGCTTTCTGAAGTCTCTCAAAGGACAACATGCAGGGCTCATATATAAAAAAAAAAAAAAAACATTTTAGCCCTGCTCATCAGACACAAGGAACCAGATCCAGGGCTAGAAACTGTTTAGTCTGGTGACAACTGCTTCCTCCTCTGCAAAGTCTCTGGGAATGACTGTATTTAGGCACCCCAACCCCCCCTTACACAAACATGGGGCCCACATAGAAACATTCCTCAATGTTTATCTAGGGGCTGGTCCAACATTCCAGTGGCAGACAAGGGAGGGAGATTCAGACTGAGCTGAGGAGGACAGCCCAAAGGGGCTCCGGGAGGTGACACATGCATCTCTAGAAAAGTGGCAGAGACCTGAAGACTACAGGTGGTAGTCAGCGGACAGATTTACCACTGTGTGACGTTGCCCTGTAAATACCTGCAATTTTGCTGTTGCTGACTAATAGCGGAGGCAGCTGCAGTTGCGTGAGAGGAGCCAGACAAAAGGCAGCCGTGAACAGCTGTGAAGTGATTGTTATCCGACTGCGCAGGGCTGTGCCACTATGCTAACTGGTCCCCCCCACTTACACACATCACCCAGGTGGTATCAATATTAACCCCTCCCCAGATACACAGCTGGTATGTATTACCATAGTGTTTACAGCATAGAAACAAATGTATGCACATACTGTCCCCCGACAGTAAGAGGACAGGCCCACCTAAAACGAAGTATTGTCTGGGAAAATACAAGCAGGTTTCCCCATGTCTTGTTTCTTTAACCACTTAAGCCCCGGACCAAAATGCTGCCTAAAGAACCCAAGGGGTTTTTACAGTTCGGGACTGCGTTGCTTTAACAGACAATTGCACGGTCGTGCGACGTGGCTCCCAAACAAAATTGGCGTCTTTTTTTCCCCACAAATAGAGCTTTCTTTTGGTGGTATTTGATCACCTCTGCAGTTTTTATTTTTTGCGCTATAAACAAAATTAGAGCGACAATTTTGAAAAAAATTCTATATTTTTTACTTTTTGCTATAATAAATATCCCCCAAAAACATATATAACATTTTTTTTCCCTCAGTTTAGGGCGATACGTATTCTTCTACCTATTTTTGGTAAAAAAAAAAAATCGCAATAATCATTTATCGGTTGGTTTGCGCAAAATTTATAGTGTTTACAAAATAGAGGATAGTTTTTTTGCATTTTTTTTTTTTACTACTAATGGCGGCGATCAGCGATTTTTTTCGTGACTGCGACATTATGGCGGACACTTCGGACAATTTTGACACATTTTTGGGACAATTCTCATTTTCACAGCAAAAAATGCATTTAAATTGCATTCTTTATTGTGAAAATGACAGTTGCAGTTTGGGAGTTAACCACAGGGGGCGCTGTAGGAGTTAGGGTTTACTTTGTGTGTGTTTACTAGTGTAGGGGGGTGTGGCTGTAGGAATGACGTCATCGATCGTGTCTTCCCTATAAAGGGAATGACGCGATCGATGCGCCGACACAGTGAAGCACGGGGAAGCCGTGTTTACACACGGCTCTCCCCGTTCTTCAGCTCCGGGGAGCGATCGCGACGGAGCGGCTATAAACGAATAGCCGCGCCGTCGTCCCGGATCGCTCCTGAAGCCACGGGGACCGCCGCATGTACGGGGGGGGTCCCGATCGGACCCCCGACCCACGTCAAGCAGGGCACGTATATATACACGTTGATGTGCCTGCCTGTGCCATTCTGCTGACGTATATGTACATGAGGCGGTCCTTAGGTGGTTAAAATGCTGCAAGAACAGAGAAAGACCTTTTTCTTTTATGAGCCAAAATATTCCTAATATGTCAATAAATGTTGTCAAATCTGCCTGATGAGGTAAGGTCTAATCCCTCCTCACATGTACACATTTATTTATTTTCAGGCAGAACAATGTTGGTGCCGTGTGTGAGAGATATAGTTTTGGGGGTATTCCTACATCAGTATAAACTAAACACCAGCAGCTGTTCCTGCAAGAATTTTACAAGACTGATGACGTTTCAGGGAATAAGAATTAAAGATTTTTTTTTCTTTTTTGCTACAACAGCAAGGTAACAAAGGCCCACATGGGAAGAAACAAGGAAGAAAATGACAAGAAAAAAAAAAATCCCCCAGTTTCAAAACTAGAGAGAGCTTTTCTGAAATTTGTAAAAGGAAATACAATTTATGTAATTTTCACAAATAAACCAACCTCATGCGTTTTTAAAAAAAAAGGAAGATCTAGTTCCACTTACTATGCATGCAGGTCTTCCCATCATCCTTGAGACGCACACCTGTGGGGCAGGCGCACTGATAGAAAGGCTCTGCTGGTGACATCAGACACAGATGAGAACAGCCACCATTGTGACCAGCACATTGATTGGTAGCTAAAAAAACAAAAAAAACAAATGTAATCAGAGACAGTGATGAGATAAAATTTGTGAACACGATTTTCACGTTCAGCCCTGGTTCACTTATGCAATGCGGGAAATGCAGTGAATTCTGTGCTTTTACTGCGCTGCAATCACACGGCGTCCATGCGATCTGCTGAAGGTGTCAGTGGACACCCTGAAACAGATTGCAAAATGCAGTGCGATTTCCAGAATCGCATTGCATGAGCGCGACTACCCACGTGATGCGATTCAGGTGCGGGGGAAAGGGTCTTGCAACACTTTGGTGCAGATGCGATTAGAGCTATATACAAAATGTATGGGTCCAAATGCACCAAGACATCGCAGGTGATGTGCACAGGAATGTGGTGCGATTCTTGTGCGACTCACTGGCCTACAAAAACAAACTAAAAACCAATGCATTTTTAAAAGTAGTCTTTGCACAGCAAAGAGGATCTGTGTGAAAGAGGAAAATCTCTTTTATAGACAGGCAGGTTTTTGTACGTAGCAAATTTAAAAAACTTTTTAGTCTTGGCTAGAAAGGAAAATTAGAAACTGTCAAGTTTAACAGCTTCAATACTGGGCACTTTCACCCCCTTTTTGCCCAGGCCAATATCCAGCGCTGTCACACTTTGAATGACAATTGCACGGTCATACAACACTGTACCCAAATAACATTTTTATCATACAAAATGGAGCCGTTGAAGATATTTAAATCACAGCCTTTTTTTATTCTATGATAAATGAAAGAGACCAAAAATTTTGAAGATAAAAACCATTTTCAGTTTTAGCTTGTCAGGCGGAGAGACTGGGGCAACATTATAGAACATTATCCCAGAACGAAAAAGCCACTCAGCATATTAGTCCATACAGCAGGCAGGAGGGGGTTAATGGAGATGTATAGGGTATAAAATAAAAACATACATACCCAACTCCCCTCCATGGTGCAGCATTGATTCAATGCTGCAGCTGTTCCTGCCAGCTCTAAGCCTTAGAACAGAGTAATCATATGACAGCCGATCGCTCAGTTCTTTGTCTTCTCATAACCAAGGGCAGTGACTGCCAGGCACTGCTCTCTGCTTTGTCCCCACCACAACCCACCAGCACTCAGTGAAGCACCAGGCCTAAAAAGTAGGACAATATTTTTTTTTTCCCCCAATCATGTGTGTCCCATTACAAAGATTTCCCTCAACTTCCTGCCCCATAGCCAAACATGAAGTGAGAGGAAATCCCTGAAAATTTAAGGGAATTCCTTGGGGACCCACAGGTCACCAGAACTACTGTCCCCAATTGGAAGATTTACCCTCTATTACTTTCCTGGGGACAACCAACAATTTGGGATTATCTTTTACTTTCAATAATGGTAAGCAGGACAAATAGAGAGAAGGCAATTTTCCTAACAGGGGCAGAGAAAGTAATAAAAAACGTCAAGTTTCCTACTTCCTCTGCACTCAGTTTTGCCTTTAGTTATACTTTAAGACGGGGTGGGCACAACTGGCTTTAGCACTCAGCCAGGAGCCTGAGCCAACTGTCAATCAGGCAGCTGGGTGAATCCCGACAATATAATCAGGATATTTCCAGAGGCTGGAGACGCTCTGACTGCTGGCTTTAGCCCATTGTGGGCGGATTCAGGGTCACAGGAGAGCTAAAGTAAGTGGCCTTCTGTGACCCTGAAAATAAGTTTGGCCAAAAAAGCTTTTTCCATACTTCTTTCAATGTCTATTAAGTCCCCACTGTGCAAATTTACCCTGGTTTACTTCCCTGGTAAATGCAAAAGACAGTAATCAGGGTGGAGAATATTTTTTTTTTTTTATCAAATTTTAATAAAATGCTTTTGGAGTAAAAATCTATCTAGAGAGTTTTCCATTTAGGATAAATTAATAATTTAGGTTATTCTGCAAGCTGAGATGACATGCACTGTATTGATGCATTCATACAATTTCACAGTAACCAGGAATATTTCTTTATCCCATTGTTTTGCAATTGTACACTATAAACCAGGGGTGCCCAACCTTTTGAAGAGCGAGGGCTGCCAAAGCGACTTGGTAACTGGTCGTGGGCCACAATGAACGAAGCGGGTGGATGGCAGCCCACTCTATTCTATAGAACCCACTCTACTCTTTTTTTTCGGATGGGATTGGAGGTAGGCGTTTGTAAACGGACACAATTCCATTTACATCTGCCTCTCCTTAGAGGTGAACTAGTAACCATTGCAGAACAGATATGCCCATATATGCAATGTGATTTTAGTAATACAATTTACCTTTAATAAAAATAGTATTCTATTGCATTCCAGAACAGGAGGTCGCGGGGCACATCAGAATGCTGCGCGGGCCACATTAGAGGGCTGCGCAGGCCACTGGTTGGGCACCCCTGCTATAAACTGTACGATATCACTGTTTTACCAACCTGACAGCTTATTATTCTAAACGGGAAACCTCCATTTTGTTTGCAAATATTAAATCATCTTAACTACCAGCAAGAATAACTCCTTACAGTTAACCACTTAAGACCCGGACCTTTATGCAGGTAAAGGACCTGGCCAGTTTTTGCGATTTGGCACTGCGTCGTTTTAACTGACAATTGCACGGTCCTGCGATGTGGCTCCCAAACAAAATTGGCGTCCTTTTTTCCCACAAATAGAGCTTTCTTTTGGTGGTATTTGATCACCTCTGCAGTTTTTATTTTTTACGCTATAAACAAAAATAGAGCGGCAATTTTGAAAAAAATGCAATATTTTTTACTTTTTGCTATAATAAATACCTCCCAAAAATATATAAAAAAACTTTTTTTTCCCTCAGTTTAGGCCGATACGTATTCTTCTACCTATATTTTTAATAATAAAAAAATAATAATCGCAATAAGCGTTTATTGATTGGTTTGGGCAAAATTTATAGTGTTTACAAAATAGGAGATATTTTTTTTTTTTATAAAAATGCAATAAAAAACATTTTACTATTAATGGCACCGATCGGCGATTTTTTTTGTGACTGCGACATTATGGCGGACACATCGGACAATTTTGACACATTTTTGGGACCATTGTCATTTTCACAACAAAAAATGCTATAAAAATGCATTGTTTACTGTGAAAATTACAATTGCAGTTTGGGAGTTAACCACTAGGCGGCGCTGTAGGGGTTATGTCTGACCTCATGTTTTTCTAACTGTAGGGGGGCGGGGCTGGACGTGTGACGTCATTGATCGTGTTTCCCTATATTAGGGAACACACGATCAATGGAGCTGCCACTGTGAAGAACGGGGAAGCCGTGTTTACACACAGCTCTCCCCGTTCTTCAGCTCCAGGGACCAATCGCGGGACTCTGGCGGCGATCAGGTCCGCGGGTCCTGTGGTCACTGAGCTTTGGACCAGGTCGCAGGCAAGCGCCCGTGACCCAAGGCTGGGCAATTAAAGAGGACGTACAGGTACGTGCTTGTGCCCAGCCATGCCATTCTGACGACGTATATCTGCAGGAGGCGGTCCTTAAGTGGTTAAACAATATATACAATAATGGCACGTGCTAACAGAAGTATTAATATTTTTCCTTTAAAAAAAGTCCTTTGAGCAATATAGCTCTGGAGTGAGAGAGCAGTCCTTTTATTCTGGGCAGCCTTGCGTGGGGAGCCGAAGCCAGACTCCAAAACATATAACAGAAAAAAGCAGGCGCCACTTAGAAAAACTGCAGACTTAAAATATAAAAGTAACATCAAAGCACTCGCATAGTAGTAGTATGCAGGCATGTAGATGAGGTCCTGGTGACAGTCAGTTCACAACCGCAATCTGTAGTCCCTTGTAGCTGTGGAATCCATTCGCTGTGCTTATGCTGCTAATGGTAGAGCGTGTGCCTGGTTCGCCGACAAGCGGTTTTCGGATAAGTCTCTGCGGCACCAGACTGAGGGCTGGAGCGCAAACAATGGATCCTGCTGGAACGCAAACGGCCTGTGGGGGATGACGTCACCGCCGTGGACCAGAATGCAACGCGTTTCGATGTATGCGCTGCGACCTACAGAGGATCACAGCGCGCACCTTTTTCAAGCTAAGTGTAATGGCTGTAAACAGCCTGTTTTTATATGCCTGCGTGGTGTTGCCAGCTAATGGTGATAAAATGTAAATACACTCAACAAATTGAGAGATTCACATTAGTAATGGCACATGTTAGACAATGATGAATAATGGTAAAATATGCACTATGGTACCCAGGAAAGGTATAGGAAATACACTAAGACAAGACCCGTAGAAGTTATTTAAAAAAAAAAAAAAAAAAATGGAATATAAATATAAAATTAAAATACAGGGAAAAGGTTTGGGTTCTAAAAAGTAACAAGATGCTCTTTTTTTATATATAAAGAAGTGAAATATGAATGCAAGAAAAATGTTTTTTATATATAAATAAATTAATAGACATATATCTATGTATATATATTTTTAAAAATTGATAATGATATGAAGGATTAATTTAAATATAATATTAGGGGAAGGGGTAGAAGAATAAAGGAAGGGGGGAGAAGGGGAAGGGCCAATTTCATTACATTAATAGTGGGGGGGGGGGGGGATTATATATATGTGATAAGAGGATATCAGAAATTCTTATTACAGCTAAAAGAAAAAAAAGTCAGATTGGTGTCTAAAAAGTTATGTGACAAAGATTGATATGAGAGTTCTTACAATATTGTTTGATATTTCTAGTTCTTTGTTAATGCCTCCGGGTTTGAGTGTATCTAAAGAATAAATCCAATAAGTCGCTCTCTCGCAAAGTCGATGAAATCTTTCGGCTTCCGAGAATTTACTGGAACTTTGTTCTAGAACCCAAACCCTTAGGCCCTCAGTAGATTTATTGTGACATTCTGCAAAGTGACGAGGCACACTGTGTTTGTCCCTGCCGCCCTCTATTTTTCTTTTATGTTCACCAAATTTTTGGTGGAGTGGTCGTATTGTGCGGCCTACATATAGGAGCTGACAGGGGAAGAGGAGTGCAAAAACAAATTCAGAGCCGCAATTGTAGAAATCACCACACATATACGTTTTGCTTTTAGTGGTAAATTGCTTTTGGCCATGATTTACAAAGGAACATGTTTTGTAAGAAGCCTTCTTGCATTGAAACATCCCTTTTAGAGGTATCATAGGGACATACTCTGTTGAAGAGGCTGATAATGTTTTTAATTTGCTGGGAGATATTTTGTTTTTCCAGAACCACTTATACAAGAGCTACCAACCTGAAAAACAAAATAGCTCCCAGCAAATTAAAAACATCCTCAGCCTCTTCAACAGAGTATGTCCCTATGATACCTCTAAAAAGGGATGTTTCAATGCAAGAAGGCTTCTTACAAAACATGTTCCTTTGTATATCATGGCCAAAAGCAATTTACCACTAAAAGCAAAACGTATATATGTGTGGTGATTTCTACAATTGCGGCTCTGAATTTGTTGTTTACGCACTCATCTTCCCCTGTCAGCTCCTATATGTAGGCCGCACAATACGACCACTCCACCAAAAATTTGGTAAACATAAAAGAAAAAGAGAGGGCGGCAGGGACAAACACAGTGTGCCTTGTCACTTTGCAGAATGTCACAATAAATCTACTGAGGGCCTAAGGGTTTGGGTTCTAGAACAAAGTTCCAGTAAATTCTCGGAAGCCGAAAGATTATCGACTTTGCGAGAGAGCGACTTATTGGATTTATTCTTTAGATACACTCAAACCCGGAGGCATTAACAAAGAACTAGAAATATCAAACAATATTGTAATAACCCTCATATCAATCTTTGTCACATAACTTTTTAGACGCCAATCTGACTTTTTTCTTTTAGCCATAATAATAATTTCTGAAAAAATTATAATATATCATTTTTTTTTCCCCCACTATTAATGTAATGAAATTGGCCCTCTCCCCCCTCTATTCTTCTACCCCTTCCCCTAATATATTTATATTTAAATGAATCCTTCATATCATTGTATATATATTTTTAAAAATTGATATAGATATATGTCTATTAATTTATTTATATATAAAAAACATTTTTCTTGCACTCATAATTCACTGCTTTATATATAAAAAAAGAGCATCTTGTTACTATAACCCAAACCTTTTCCCTGTATTTTAATAAAATGTTATATTTAGATTACATTTTTTTTTTTTTTAATAACTTCTACGGGTCTTGTCTTAGTGTATTTTCTATACCTTTCCTGGGTAGCATAGTGCATATTTTACCATTATTCATCATTGTCTAACATGTGCCATTACTAATGTGAATCTCTCAATTTGTTGAGTGTATTTACATTTTATCACCATTAGGTGGCAACACCACGCAGGGTGTTCACAGCCATTACACTTGGCTTGAAAAAGGTGCGCGCTGTGATCCTCTGTAGGTCGCAGCACATACACCGAAGCGCGTTGCATTCTGGTCCACGGCAGTGACGTCATCCCCCCACAGGCCGTTTGCGTTCCAGCAGGATCCATTGTTTGCGCTCCAGCCCTCTCTCTGGTGCCGCAGAGTCTATATAGTCTTTTCATGTGTGTACCGTTATATGTGACAGGCTTAATGGGTTCTGTTTGATTGGATGGAGGCATTCAGCACTAAAATGACATCTAAGTCTATTAAACGGAACTCCGTATATTTTTTCAATTTTTTAATTAATGAGAGACAGGCGTGCGCCGATAGCATATAAAGGAGCGACGCACGCCTCTCTCTCACCGTCCAGACGAAGTTGCGTATCAACACTACGAAACGCGTTGACGTCATCACGGCTCCGGACGCCACTCTTTCAATGCCCCACAGCAGCGGGAAACTGAAGCGGTGACTCGCGGAAATTCGCGAGTGAGATGAAGCGAGCGGATGCTCTATACTACTACTAGAGAGCACCAAATACCTGGTGCGCACCGGAGTCACATATCGCCTACTTCCTGAATTGTATAGCTGGACTTGCCAGCCCAGCGGATCTGTGGGAACTGAATCACATGACCGGACTGTTTGGCCGCATCATCCTCCCCGTACGCTGACACACATAGGCGCATCTGACTGATCACAGACGCCGATTACAGCGACTGGACAACACAACAGTTAGGAGGCAATCATTAGCCAACGGATCCCGGATCACTGTGAACCTTACTGGTAAGATCGTTCCAAAATCTTTTTTCACATGTTCTGCTAACATCAGGAAGTCTACAATGCAGATCTTCGGAGGTAGTATATAAATTCTTTAATTACACTCTGCATCTAACCGCTTCATACATCGGAATCCCTGGAGACCAAATAGGAACTGTACAACACATTCTTCTTGCAGGCAGGGCAGCCCACAAAGAACTATTTTTCATTCTTTATCATTTTGTAATTTACCCAAAATGTATGCCCAAGCCTCATACACATGAACTTTTTATCTGATTTTGCCATCAGGTTCATGCATGCAAGACCACTATTCCTACGGAATTTAGGTCCGGTAACTTCAGTTATCCACTGCGGGGGCACTCTTGCTGCCAATTCTCTCTTTTTTTCTCACGTAGGCTTATTGCCAAGTTAACTATATCGGATTTCCGAATAGAATTGACAGCAAAAGTGACCCATCTGGCGTCCGGATCGCCATAGTTATTTATGTCCCACATGTTTGTCATTGTCCGTGTCCCTTTATGTGTTGTTTGTTGCACGCTACATGAACTAGCTTCATAAGTGCATTTTTTGGCCGGCCATTGATTACAGGTTGTAATTAGAGCTATTCTAGCTCTTATAGTGTTATTCTTGTACGATTGTCCCAGGTGTATAAATTATACTATGAAATTTGTTACTATTTATTAAACACACAATTTTAATTACACTGATTGTCCGTCACTGCCCTAGTAGCCTCTTGGTTGTCCCAGGGGAAACCACTCTTTGGTTTCCCTGCAGGGGCAACATCCTCTCTTTTGTATATGCCGCAGAGACTTATCCGAAAACCGCTTGTCGGCGAACCAGGCACACGCTCTCCCATTAGCAGCATAAGCACAGGGAATGGATTCCACAGCTACAAGGGACTACAGATTGCGGTTGTGAACTGTCACCAGGACCTCATCTACATGCCTGCATACTACTACTTCTATGCGAGTGCTTTGATGTTACTTTTATATTAAAGTCTGCGCCTGCTTTTTTCTGTTTCTGCTTAAAGCGGTAGTTCACCCACAATCCCATGATTTTACCATCGAGACAGGCATTGTAGCGCGAGCTACAGTATGCCTGTCCCGATTTTTTTAACCCCGTACTCACCTTGTAGTCGTCCATCGTAGATTCCGGCTCCCGCGGGGAATGGGCGTGCCTATGGAGAGGGAGGATGATTGACGGCCGGCCCTGGCACGTCACTCTCCCCGAAGACAGCCGGAGTAGGTCTCGGCTCTTCACGGCGCCTGCGCACAGGCTATGCGCACGCGTCGTGAAGACCAAGCCTATTTCGGCTATTTCCGGAGAAGCGGGACGCGCCAGAGCCGGCCGTCAATCATCCTCCGTCTCCAGAGGCACGCCCATTCCCCGGTATCTTCGATGGACGACTACAAGGTGAGTACGGGGGTAAAAAATTCGGGACAGGCATACTGTAGCTCGCGCTACAATGCCTGATTTTAAGGTAAGATAAAAATTTTTTTTTTTTTTTCCCGTCGATAGGGTGAACCCCCGCTTTAAGTGGTTAAAGAGCACTTGTCATTTCAGTTCCATCATGGCAGTGCCTGTTAGACATCCACTCACCTGCTGCCGCCACGTCCCTCACCTTTTGCGTCACTGCCGCATCACCAGCCGTCCCATTAAAAATAGAATGGGACTCCCGGTGAGTCAATAGCGGGTCAGAGGAGGAGCCGCTGCGGGACAGAGATGACAGTTGCTCTTTAAAAATGATTAAAATTGAGTTGATTTAAATAAAGCCCTTTTACTAGTGATTTAAATCAAACCCACCCTGGCAGTAATTGACACTAAATTACTTTCGCTACTTTAAACTGAAATCTACTTTACTAAACAAACATGGCTGAGTACTAACCATTTGGCTGTCTCCGCTGGCTGAACGCATGGATGTCCATAGGAGAGAAGATATTAGTGTCCACCTCACGGCGCTCCTCTCCAGTGTACTTGTTACACGCCAGGATAGAGTGCGTGGTCCAGTCCGTCCAGTATATTGTGTCCCCAAACAAAGTCAGAGCGAATGGGTGAGGGAGAGAGCCCTTCACAACAGTTTGTCTAAAAAAAAAAATGCAAAGAGAAAAAGTCAAAAGATACCTACAAGTCTGCAATTTTTTTTATATTCAGCCATTCATTGTTAGGAGTATACATTTGCATTTATGCTGCAGATTAGGCACTCTACTTAAGTGCAAACTCATTTGGCTGAGGGAAAGGTGAAGTAAAGAAAAAATCTCTGTCTGATTAGTTAATTCTTTGCACCCATACAAGGAAACCATGTTGGAAATGACTTCATGAACTTCTAAAGCCAGCAAAAAAAAAATATTCAAATCGAATGAGAGAAAGGCTCATGTATTCATTGCTATTATAATTTCTATAGGGCTTTTACTGATGCAGGCATTTTAGACAAGCTCAGAAGAATATCACATTAGGGTAAATTTCAGACAGCAGCCAATAACCAACCAGTATATGTTTGGACTGGAAACCAAAAGTAGGACGAAACACATGCAAGGACATAGAGAAAATGCATACGTCATGAGATTCCTGGCTCAGTTCCCACTGGATAACATGCAGAATTTTAAAGAACCCCAGAGAGAGTGAGAGACCTTAATAATGGCTGAAAGGTGTAAAGATCCGGCAAATTACCAGTAGGCACATTCATTTAATCACTGTAGTGCTCCACAAGAACCGTGCCATATTTGGCCTAGGAATAGACAACTGACAGAGCTCAAGGATGGCTTTATACATAAAAAAAAAAAAAAAGTACAAGTGTGTAACTTTTTTACAGTAAAACAATGCCACTGCCTTGACTCACAAGAACTTGCTCACACATTTTGTATAGAGGAAGGGCTCTGTCTCTTTGGAAAAGTAGTTCTGGGGGCAAGGTTAAAGGAGTTGTAAAGGAAAAAAAATGTTTTGCTGAAATGACTGTTTACAGGGTATATAGACATAATAGTTAACTTATTCCTTTTAAAAAGGATTAAAAATAGATAAAAAATCAATCATATAATGTACCTGCAGTTTCTAGTTTCGTTTTTGCATGTTGTTGCCTGCTTATGTGATGTACAGAGCCACAGAGCCAATACAGGGCAGTGATGGTTTGGAAAACGAAACTGATTGGTGCTGAGGGGTTTTAGACACACAGTAATCACACCTCCTTGATTAGTGACCACAGAGAGAAAGCTCCCAGTACTGAGACAACCAGGAAGTGTGGAGATCAGAGAAGAATTACAGCAACTTGAGAGCAAAAACGAACAATGAGGACATGAAAACAGCACTGCATTAAGGTAAAGAAAGCTATTAAGATAAAAAAAATAATTTCCTTTACAAACCCTTTAAGTCCATAAGAACTGACCTCCCAGCAAATGCCATTATGAGTCTGGTAATATCACAGAGGGTAATGAAAGTCATTTCTGGCTACAGTAACAAGGTAAATACTATTAACCTTGGTAAAACATTGTAATAATATGCCCATCTGTGCTCTCTACTTATTTTTTTTATTTTTTTTTAGGAAAAGCAAAGTCTGGTGTTTGTTTGCAATACTGAAAGGCTTTTAATCAAAAAACCTCTACACTGTGAACAGCATTTTCAGGAAAGCTCCCAGACTTTAGTATTAAATATAATCTAGTGAATATTTGCATGTAAATTTCTGTGTGTGCTAATCAGGGTCCATTCTGCTTCAAATGAAAGCCAGCGAGTGATTTTGTGTCATGTAGCTGGTCACAAGGAACTCTTTATGCAATCAGTCTGAGAACGTAGTGAAACAAAGGAGACTTTATGGAAAATCATGGAAAGTACGGCTTGTGTCCGCTGCCATTTCCTGCCTGGAGCTCTGGGAGATTATCACAAGTGTAATCAGACACAGGGAGCAATGAAAAACAGATCCCCCAGAGGTGAGCAGCCAGCTAAAGTAAACAGGTTTGCCCTGAGCCAGAGAGTCCTCACAGCTGGAACCGTTTGGTACTTACAAATAAAACAAATTTAGGTTCACCAACCCCTGGGAAGAACAAAGGCCTGGAGAAGGAGTATGAAGACTAAACACGCTGGTTAGACATATTCTCGTTAACTATTCCAGTGCAGTTTCTGTCTGTTCTGGAACCACACACACACACACGCAACCAAAATACAATATGTGCCCAAACCTCAATTCATGGGTAAAACGGCACAACAAAAGGGGGAAAGAAGATTTCCTAGGATAAGGACATGGTCTATGAGAGTCTCACAAACATCCCAAATCACAGCAATCTCCCCTTTCCCACTGAATCTGTAGGTTCTCCATAACCAAGTTCATTCGACCAGGGCCCACTTGGCCCCCTGTGTAATTTTTACAATCTACGATCTGTACTAGAAATTGGCAACTTCCTCATTTTAAGTTAACCTTCTATTTCAAACATGCACATCTCTGGTTTGCAAAATCAAACATTCTTTGGAGAAAATAAATACAACTTGTTCACCAGAAATTCCTGCAGTTCCCAAAATCCCTCATATAAAACTCAAATCCTTGGCCATCAGATGGTCTCTGGGTACAAGAAATGCAGGAAGTCTATTTTTTTTCTGACAGATACTGCCTGACAGATTTGTACTAGGTAGAGGAGTTAAGCTGGTCATACGTGGATATACTGTATTTATTGGCGTATAACACTCACTTTTTTACCCTGAAAATAAAGGGTAAACTGTGCCTGTGTGTTATACGCAGGGGGGCTATGGAAAGTTTTTTTCCTGAAACTTCCCTCATAAAAGTTATAAATACGGCCGGTTCAGCAGGGACGGGCACATTTTCTATCCATATATGGGCACTGATCGTACAGATGGATCTCTGTACAACTTCTCTGCTGGATTTTGCCTGTTCGATCAGCGATACATGCTACAGCCTGCAACGCTGATCGTGTATTCAAACAATGTGCGAGTCTCCCTGCTGTAAGAATAGAATAGAATAGAATAGATCAGAAGGGGGGATGCCCCCATACACATTGAGTGTGTGGATGAGGGAATCGTGTTTAATTCAAACCAAGGATTGGAAAAAAAAAAAAAAAAAACACCTGGGCAGTCCATAGATGCAATTTTCGCTTGATTCCTTGGACCGACTGTTGATGGGGGAATCCCTTCCGTAGAGCTAAAGGGTTCTCCCCGGGGGTAGGGGGTGTACAGGTAGCTGTACCTGCAGGGAGAACACAGTGATCATTGCTAGCGGCTACAGCTTCTGGCAATAATCACAAGTAAAAATCTGACATGTTGGTTGAACCCGATGGATCAACTTGGGTGCAATCAGCCTACCTATAGATGGTTTAAATCTCAGCCTGTCCCTGCTGAACCATTCGAGATTCAACCTATGGCCAGCTTAAGGCACAAATGAGCAGAGCTAGCATTAAAGCAGAGTTCCGGCCACAATTTCACTTTTTAAATACCCCTGTAATACACAAGCTTAATGTATTCTAGTAAAGTTAGTCTGTAAACTAAGGTCCGTTTTGTTAGGTTGTTACAGCATTTAGACACTTTATAAAATAGAAATTGACTGGGGCCATCTTAAGTGTGGGCATCATGAAGCCAGACTGTATGACTTCCTGGATTTCAACCTTGCACATCTCGCACATGCTCAGTGCTGCACAAGCAGTGTAATAGGTTTCAGATCAGGTTTCAGCACCTGTACTGTCCAAGTCACATGATTCTTCGAGACTGGGGAGTGCACAGACTCCTGGAAAGTTACACCCACTACATTCCCAGGAGTCTGTGCGGTGTAGGTTAGGAAGCTTAAGCACCTAGGTGCAGGAAGAGGGAAGATTAACTATTCTGCCTAGCAACAGCACTTTGAAGGCATCTAAAAAAAAAAAAAAAATTTCTTAAAGGACTAATGACTTTTTTAAAACTACTGATGTAATGTTATATTTATGGGTGGAACTCCACTTTAAATCACAAATATAGCTGTCCTTATGTGCATATACAATTACAAGTTGTAAAACAAAGCATGCTGAGAAGATAAGCACATTTGTAGTAAACAGTGCTGTGCTTTATAAAGGAAATGCAGCTATCCACCGCTGTTTGCACATTGAGCAGATACCTGTAGTTAGGGGCAGATGACTGCATCCAAGGCCAATAAGCTATTCCCAACCAAAAGGTAACCGCTAAATGTATAGACACATGAAAAAACTGCATACAAATGCAGTGCCGGTCATTGCTTTGCGACTTCCTGCCACAGCTAGTCACATACACATGTCATTCCAGCCATTTAAAAAAAAAAAAAAAAAAATCGGCTGTCTGGCCCAAAGCACAGGTGTGTATGAGCCATTAAAGCTGAACTCTAGGACACCAGAAAACTCTCCCTTGCATTGCATGCCCTACAAGGTTTATTGCCAGATTTCTGTCTAGGAGACTTGATAAAGCACTTTCACCTAATTGATCCTCCCCACCACTATACTGTTTCCTGCAGACTCTTCTCCCCTTTGCTCCAACGGTCTAGGGCCTTGTTTACACCATCTACAGAGACCTGATCATTGTCCGTACACCCAATCTGTTGGGTTTTTCCCTATGGTACAGTGTGAGCGATTCCCCATTCACTTCAAAATGTGTACAAGGGGGAAAAAAAATAATAATCTATATTTGGGCTGCCTTAGGTGTGCCATTTCCATAGCGACACGATCTACACCAGAATTCTATAAGAGTCTGCATCACTGGAGTGGTCATCAACTGTCCATAAGAGAAATTTAATCCTACAGAACAGAGACGTGGCTCAGCTAAGAGGTAAAATAATCATTTGTTTCATGCATAGGTATTTAGAAATCAACAGAGATCAGAAATCTGTCAATGCCAAATCTGACAACACTAGCAAGAGAACATATTAATGAGGATGAACAAATATCAGATTCATTCTGACACGGAAAAAAAAAAAAAAATCAGGAGATGGAGTGTTTTTATTGTATAATGCAGTGAATACGAGACTTCTTCCAGCCTTCGCCATTCAGAGTCATGATGTGAAGTGGGAAGAATTTGTTAATGATGCATGTAATACACATAATCATTTCCTGCTGGTACAGAGGTGGAGAGGCTAACAAGGACAGGAAGAGCAGCGGTCACACATCTAGATAGAATTATTTACATAGCTATCGCACCCTTTCTGGAAATAACCACCACAAAGAGTCAAATCAATCGCTACCAACGCTAAACAGAAAACAATGCAACTTGGCTAAAGTCAATATAAACTTTAAAAAGCCAAATACACAGATTCAACAGGGTATGTGCACAGTTCTGCTGAACAGCAACTATAATGCATGTACTCTCATATGAACCGATGGCCAGTGCAGTAGTCTGTGTGTGACTCGGGAGCACAATGGCCTGCAGTTTCACATTTATCAGGATGGGATAGCAGGAGAGGGGAGCCCACTAACCAGACAAGCGTCTTCTTGGCACTCAAGTTGTCACCTCAGAGTCAACATTTAACAGAGGGCTTTGTTCCACTGCAGCGTCTTGCATCCTACAGACACCATAGATCTACATGAGATGTTGGAGTCAACGAGCTATACAATATTCACACATTTTGTACAGAATATAGAGAAAACATTCACAGCCAAGTCAGATGGCAACCAGAGGAAGATCCATTTGCTTCTAGTTATCTCTTGGATTGGCTTTATTTTCTTAATGGGTGAATGAATTCCATCACTCCAAACAGTTCAAGAAAGCTGGCAGCACTTTACACAGCAGAGCTGGCAGGAGCTCAGCAGTCCTATGTGTGCTTGGAGGGTGGGGGAGTGTCACTATTCTTCAAACACGACTTCACAAATCTGAAATACAGCCTTCTTAGGCCACAAAAACATTATTCCACCATAGAACTCCATGTTGGAAGGTCAGATCGGATGCGATTTCTGCATAAACTGCTCATTTAAACCTTGCACATGTACGTATTTCAGAGTGCTTTAAATAAAAATATATTAGCGGTCTGGAGTTTTTAGGCTTCCTTTTGACTGCCTCTATACCTGAGAGATTGGGGCCATGGAGACAGGAGAGCCTGGAGAGGAACAGTATTGGTACATTGTAGGGCTGCAACTAACGATTATTTTCATAATCAATTAGTTGGCCGATTATCGTTTCAATTAATCGGATAACAGCCTTTAAAAAAAATAGCATTTTTTTTGGCCAATTTGTTGGGCAGATTACAAAACACAAATTGCTGCAAAAACACATTACATGCTTTTCTGCAGCTTCTCCATTGAAGTATATTGAACTAAAAAAAAACAAAATAGCACCGTTTTGCGTTAAGAAGTCCTTGCCCTTTCCAAATACGCAGCAGCTGAAAAAAAAAATTATGGATGTGAACGTGTCCCATAGGAAAACATGTAAATGAACTGTAGTGTGTTTTTGCAAAAAGCACCAGAAAACACAGAGGTGTGACCCCAGGCCTGAGATGTTTAGTAACATAATGGGGTTAAAAAACAAAAATAAGTACAAAAAGAGAAAATAATCGCTACTGTAAGGGGTTCATTTTTTTACTGTGGGACAGTAAAAGTAATATTTACATTAACGATTCGCTTTTTTGTACTATAAAGGGCCAATTTTAGTTTTTTTAACCCCCGTTAGGTTACTGGCCGATTAATCGATTATGAAAATTGTAATCGATTATTTTCATAATCGATTCGTTGTTTCGGCACTAACAGGTTAGTGCAGCGCATAAAATTCAAATGATGCGATAAAAAAGTGGGAAAAAAAAAACAGCAAAAAAACCTGGGCCAAAAAGTCAATAAAATTCAAAATTCAACGTGAGTGAAAGTCCAAGAAGATGTGTGACGAACAAATTCCAGAGTCCGTTGAAAATTCACCAGTGACGTGGATACAAAAAACAATAAGTGATCCCTCCACCACTATAGGATTGGCCACTCTCACCTTAAGGCATGGACTCCTGTGTTACCAGGTAGTCTAGCAAGCAGAAATGCAGATACACCCGATGGCAAGTTGTCTTATCAGGTCCCTCAGTAATCCGCAGCAGGATATAAAACCATACATGGAAGAAAGAAAGAAAGATCGAAGTGCTCTCCATTTCAAAATTGCAAAAATTTATTGAATAAGCATAAAACTACTCACAAAGATCCGATCGATCAGAACATTACACAGACAGACAACAGGTTTGTTTCACAAAAGGACGGCAGCAGGTGACATCTGTGTGCTCCTCCCCCGTACGCGTTACGTTTCCACAAACTTCCTTACGCTGAGGACGTTCATGGAAACGTAACGCGTACGGGGAAGGAGCACACAGACGTCGCCCGCTGCCTCCCCTTTGTGAAACAAACCCATCGTTTGTTTTATGCTACTGATCGATCGGATCTTTGTGAGTTTTATGCTTATTCAATAAATTTTAGCAATTTTGAAAACGGAGAGCACTTAGATTTTTCTTTCTTCCATATATGGTTTTATATCCTGCTGTGAATTACTGAGGGACCTGATAAGACAACTTGCCATCGGGTGTATCTGCATTTCTATAAAAAAAACAAGGGTGCAACCAGCGCAAAAAAATATATATAATATATAGATAATTGAATATATCATACAAATATATAAATCAAAAGTTACAAAATGTACAACAACTAAATGTTAGATATCAAATATATGGAATATAAAACAAAGTCCATATGTGATGAGATTCCACCAAGTGAATGAGTGCAAGGTATCAAAACATGAATTTGTGACTTCTTCCGTGTAATGACCCGCCACCGGTAGAAATGAAGGCTTCCTGAAACAAATGAACTTAGGGGGACATATGCCTCCAAAAGTCAAAACAAGCTTGCATGAAATATAGTTGCCAACAGTAGATGGAAGGATCGTGATATTGTGAACATCATAACCTCTGATGAACGATTCAAATACAGCAAGGCACACGATGGAAAATTGAATCCCAGAGCTGGATGAAAGATGTGAAGAGACCTGGAGAGATGATGCATTGTCCTACTTTTCTTAAGTGTTCAGCTTGCATTTATTTGGGGAGGGGGGGATCAATTTATTCATTTTGACACATTTTTGCGCTGATTGCACCTTTCACTATTAGTATTGGTACATTTACCAAACAAGCAAGGCTGACCTCCTAATAGTGGGGTCCTGGAGTTGAGGTGCTAAGATGCCCATGAGGCGGGGCGATTTCACATTGAGGCCATACTGGAACAAATTGGACACTTTTTTTGAGACTGCACAAAGATTGTATGTGACTTTCACAAAATTATGAATGCTTTATGTTAAACATTTTTAAAGGATCACATGAAAATCATTAGGATGATCTATGATTATATATGAACGGATACTTTTTACACAGTTATCAGCTGTCATTACACAGCTGATCACATGGTAAAGAGCCTACGTCCACATACAGAAATAGAAGGGACAATGCAAGTTAAATAGTCTGTGTTTAGTATCACTTGAACACCGATAAAGGGCACAGTAAGGGGTAGGTATCTATAAAACGTACAAGTATGATATGCATACTTGTATTCTGCAAAGAGTTCACCTCCATCAATAAAGGTTTAACACCACCTCATGTTCTCCCATTTTAAGTTAGCTTCTACTGCACCATCATTCATGATCAGGGGACTGAAGGGAAAGAGGTCTACATCACAATAGGTACACACAGCACATGCAAAAGTGATAATCTGTAATGCAGTGTGTAACAAGAGTGCCAAAACAGAATCAAACATTTAAGCACACAAAGAGACATACTTTATGTTATTACAACTATGTACTGAGCGGTTTGGCAAGATGTCCAACTTTTCTTTGAACCATTTCAAATGTTATCAATAGAGGCACACGTTTGCAGAAAACTAGTGTATATTTTAGTATGTACTTTCAACTAAACTGTACTATAGGTTCAAAAGTGCAACAAAATAAAACCTGCCCATTTCAGATGCTCACAGACCTGTACAAATCTTGCTCAGCTTGCTGTCCAGGATTTCATTCACAGGGGTCCCAATTACACATACAAGCTGTTACATACGCTTTGCCGATTTGTATTCATGTCCCTAAATTGCTTCATAAATGTCCCGCAAAATATCTTGTGGCTCTTTAAAAAATAGCTTCTCACAAATCTCCAGGCTGTATTCTCAAACACTAGCTCACCCAACAAAACCCCTGACTGTATTCTGAGTAAGCCACAGCTACCTTAAACATCTGGGCACCATATGCACCCATCATCAATTTCTGGAGGCAATTCTGCCAGGACAGGGCTTTAATTTTACAAGCATTGTACCTCAATAAGAAAATATGAATCTTATTTACAGTACATACTTTAACAGGAAAAACATACATTTATATAGAAGCACAAAGATTAAACTTGAAACATCTGGACATGAAACCCAAATTAAAAAAAAGAAACAATACAATATGGCAAACTCAAATACTATGAGGATGCAGACCACAGATGCCCTTCAACCTCCAATACACGATCTTTGCTAAATAGTTAAATAAAATTTCTGACAGGAAGACGCAAACAAAAAGCTACTGTAGAGAAACTGGTTGCCTCAGGCTTGTAAAGAGATCAGGAAATGATTGCTATCAGCATAATATCCTACAGCTGTGTAAACACAAAAGTAAGGCTGCTACACAGGATTACTAGTGCTGAATTTGTCACCCAATTCTCTTCATAACATCATCCTCCACATCAAAACCCTGACAAGGCCCCATCCATATAACAGGCCAAATACGTCAATAATCCTAATACAGCAGGTAAGTAGTGAGCTCTCTACCAGTGGTATCAAAAATGTAACCATCGCAATACCAGACAATTTCACCCCATTTCTGCCAAGGCCATTTTTAAAACAGCCAATATACAGTATGGATCACAGGAGTGCGGTTCATTCAGCGACCCATTGTTAGCCAACAGCGGGCTCAAGCCCACCGTCAGCTGACGTCACTCAGCCGGTCCAGGCTAGGTCTGGTCTTTGAGGAGGAGCAGGAAAGTTGCAACTGGGATCGGTGATGCAGTCATCTGATTTTTTTTCTTTCTTTTTTTTTTTAAAGCCACACTTCTAGAGGTGCACCAAATGGAAATTTTGGTGTCAAAACCAAAAATTCAAGACAACTCAGCCAAAACCAAAAATGCCAATTTTAAAAAACATCCCTTTAAATTCTATGTAGGTCTTCACACTGATTTATTTTGCTTCCATGTGGTAAAAACCTTGCTTGCTGCATTTTTGGTCCATTAGAAAAAACCACAACAAAAACGCACCTCACTGAAATGCTTTAAAACGCAGCAAGAACGCATCGATTACACACCATTGTTGAGTTTTTGATGCGCTTTTTGAGTCACATGACCCATGAAAAACACACAAGCACAGTAAACTCATAACATTTTTGGTACCATTACTGCACTTTTTTCTTCATCTGTAAAATGCCGAAAATATTAACGGCCGCTTAAATTTCAGTGCATCTCTAAAAAAAATTGCGCCGTCACACTCTGAATGACAAATTACTCAGTCATGCAACACTGTATCCAAATTATTTTTGTTCATCTACTAGTTAAAACTACCTTCTCCACGGATTAATGCTGCGGTTGTCCAAGGGTGGCTATATTGCTCCCTCATAAATACAGCAGAGGAGTGAATGTAGGGACAGGTGGGGCGTTACCCACCGATCACCAGACAAAATTAAGGAATTAAAGCTTTAAAAGAAAACCAATGCACCCGCATCCAATCTATACATCTAGAAAAAGTAAATGTGCTTAAGCAGTACACCAAGGTATAACTTTTGTCCTAAAGTGGTTGTAAACCCCACTTAGAATTTTTTTAACCTATAGGCAAGGCTTACCTGTAAAGAAAATGAATGGCTCCTAAACGTGCACAGTTTAGGAGGGGGTATTCACCCTGCATGCAGCCAGTGACATCACTGGTGCATGTATTCTGAAGGTCTGGCATACCTGGGCGGAACTTCAGAGCTTTAATCTGGTAACCCAGGGCTCCAGCGTGCATGCGTGGGATTGCTGTAATCGCGGCTCTGGCCAGTCACAGGGCTGAAGCTTGCAAGCCCAGACGACAGACGAAGGGGGGGGGGGGGGGGGGGGTACATGTGAGCTCTCTCATCGGGGACCTTAAAGGAACTGGAGGGCTTTGTTCCATGTTCGATGAAACTAGCACATTATGCCATTGCCTTACAGGGTTTTTAACATTGAACATCCGTGGTTTACAAGCGCTTTAAATCCCTTCTGGAAAAATAGCAGTGAACTGTTTGGGCACTTCTGTTCCTTAAGGGCTCATTTACAGTTGTGGGCAGTAAAACCCTGCAGTTGAATCGCATTTTTACCGCCTTACCACCAACTCCCTATATAACTGGGAAGGCAGTGGTCAGGGGTTGTACTCATGACAAAGCCACGACGCTTTAAATGACTGCTGCAATAAGAATTTTCCCCATCACAATCAAGCGAATGAGGCCATACTGCAACCACCCTGCAACTGCGTACAACGCATATGGCTTCAGTAACGTCGTCCAGCATTTAGAGGGTTAAAACTGGCAAGGAGAAGGTTATACAATCTTTTTTGACCGGTACCCACTTCCCAGTAAGATCACCACACAGCGATCCAAGACATAGCTGACCCCTCCTTCTCACCCATGCTGCCCTTTGGGACCTGCGTGTGTCCCAGAATATAGCGGGACCATTCAGAAAGTGCAGCGTGACTTGTACACGCGCAGTAGGAAACCGGCTGTGAAGCCTTCAAGCTTTCTTTACTTGCAATTTTGGCGCCTGCAAAAACAATGGTAAATCGCCGCTAAAAATAGCAGCGCTTTACCACCAACGCCTGGTGCTGCTCAGTGTGAATAGATGCACCTACTTCTTGATCATCCCTGTCTGTTTCTCACTTTTCAAGAACCCAGCATTATAGAAGCAACAGGTTCTTAAAGAATTACCGCTAGTTGCAGATTAGGAAACTGGCAGTAATTCCGATGAGGTGGGGCATGTCTGTGCTGAAAAGCTGTCATTAATATTAACATGACCGCTTCCTGCACAGTGCTCTATCCCCAGCCCATTCAGTTGTCACCTGGGAGTCTCTGCAGCTAAAAGTAAACAATGCAGCCAGACATAGTGATATCATTACCCTTACATGGCAATGTCCATATCTGAGAAATTACTTGTGTACTAGGGTTACCGAAGCCTGATGGGCAATTAAAACATTAGTAGCACATCAAGTCTGCCTTACTTTTGACCGAGAGTGCATGGCAGATTCCAAAGCTACTATTAAACTAAACAGTCTATGGATACACCCACTGCTATGCACTGTGAATCAACAGCCAGACAGGCCTCATGAAGAACTAGTTTCTCAGTTCGCGCAGTGACCAGGGAGGGAGTGCACAGAGGAAGGAGGATCCGATATTGACACTATGTCTCCCGTGTGGGCACCAACAGATACATGAATCAGGCTCAAACACCAAGACTACCTGTGCAGCAATATGACAGATCTCTAAAGGGTGTCTATGACATCCTTAATGAATTTCCCAGATAGTGAGCTCCTATTTTCCTCTTTAATATGACAGTAAGAGTATTTTTGGCTCCAAATTTCCAAGTGTATGGTGTCAGCCCTGCCTACCTCATTTTTTAAGCAATACGAAAAACGAAGCACCCCTCCTCATTCAGATAACAAAATGCTTTTAAGGATATATTCAGCAGAAAAAAAAAATGAGCAAATAAAGAGAAGTTAATGGTTTAGGTTTACATACACTTTAACATGAAATCTGTACTACTGTTGCAGCCTTCTGCCTTTGTAAATACAAGTTCACTGTTTTTCCATTTCAATCAAATGACTTTGGTTCCATTCACATATGAGAATTGGACTGCATCCGATCTGCATGATGACATGTGAATCAAACAGGCTTTCTATGGAGCCGGTTCATAGATATGCGGTGCAGCGGTAGGCCCTTGTCCCCAATGTTGATGGGGACAACGGCCTCTTCACCACAACCCTGGCTAGTGGTTGTGGGGTCTGCGGGGGGGCGCTTATTGGAATCTGCCCCAGATCAAAATAAAATCATGCAGTATTGTGTACGTTCTTGTGATTAAGATGTGATCACCTCTAGTGTGAAATTAAAAGATTTCCAAAAATGCATTTTAAAAATATGTGCTTTGGGAGAAAAAAAATTCAGACTTCAAAAGATGAAAAAAGATTAAATAAATCTCTACTTCTTATGTTTTTACCTGAGCTAGTTTTATAAGGGCCTGTGTTGACAGGCATTTCCGATCGAGTTTAAAGTGCATTTCCACCTTTGCAGGCAAACTGGGATAGCATCTATCGTTTGTATGTGATTTGGGGGATGTGGGTACTCCAGTGGGGCTAGTGCCTTTTAACCACTTGCTTACTGGGCACATAAACCCCCTTCGTTCCCAGGCGAAATTTCAGCTTACGGCACTGCGTCGCTTTAACTGACATTTGCGCGGTCGTGCGACGTGGCTCCCAAACAAAATTGACATCCTTTTTTCCCCACAAATAGATCTTTATTTTGGTGGTATTTGATCACCTCTGCGGTTTTTATTTTTTGAGCTATAAACAAAAAAAAGAGCGACAATTTTAAAAATATATATATATATTTTTTACTTGTTGCTATAATAAATATCCCAATTTAAAAAAAAAAAAAAAACTAATTTTTTTTCTCAGTTAAGGCCGATACGTATTTTGACGTATTTTTTTTTTTTTTTTTCTGGTGATCGGTGTGTAAAAAGCTATAAAACAGCTCATACTCACTGATCACCAGCCGGCTGTAGAGATCCGCTCTCCTTACTGACAACTTCTGTGTGAGCAGAGGAGAGCCGATCGCCTAGCAACCGGCTCTCTATTTACATCACATAATGGCCGTGACTGGACACGGCCGTCATGTATTCAGGAGGGCCAAATCACAGAGCCCTCGTGCCGATCGGAGATGTGCCGTGTCCGGGTGACACGAGCGCATCAGGATAGCGCCGCTGCGCGGGCAATCCCCCTCTTTTTGAGGGACGTTCTTGAATGTCCACTTAGAAGGAGGAAGTGCCCACACGGCCGTAAATATGCAGTGGCCGGGCGAGATGTGGTTAAGAAATAAAAAATTTAAAGGAAAAAAAAAAATGCAAACTGCCCCCATGCTCAAAGGCAAACTAATGTGCAGTCCCAAACATGTTCAAACGATTGTCCCACACATGTGAGGAATCACCACGAACATCAGATCTTACTTCTAGCACTAGGCCTTCTTTGAAAATCTAAGGTGGTAACATGTAAAGGATTTTAAAGTGTCACCTATGGATAGTAAAATTTACATTGTTTGAAGTGTGACATGTTTGGTATCTACTCGACCTAACATTTAAAAATGTTTGCATTGCGTTTTTTTTGCATTAAAATACCCCCAAAAAAAAAAAAAATATATATATATATAAATTTATGACAAACCAAGGCCATTAGCACACCCCAAAGCCCACTGACACATGCCTTAAAGCGGTGGTTCACCCTCCATGACAACTTTTTAGCATAAAATGAGGCATAGTAGCGCGAGCTACAGTATGTCTGTCTATTTTTTTATCCCCGTACTCACTGTGCACTCGTAGAGACAAGATTACGACTCCCAGCGGGGAATGGGCGTTCCTATGGAGAGGGAAGGTGATTGACGGCCGGCTCTGGCACGTCAAACTCCCCGAAGACAGCCGGAACAGGTCTCGGCTCTTCACGGCGCTATACGGCGCCTGTGCACAGACTATGCACAGGCGCCGTGAAGCGCCAAGTCCTATTTCGGCTATTTCCAGAGAAGCGTGACGTGCCAGAGCCGGCCGTCAATCACCTTCTCTCTCCATAGGAACGCCCATTCCCCGCTGGGAGTCGTAATCTTGTCTCTACGGTTGCACAGTGAGTACGGGGATAAAAAAATAAAGACAGGCATACTGTAGCTCGCGCTACTATGCCTCATTTTATTAATAGGGTGAACCCCCACTTTAAATATTACCTATTTGATTAAACTTCTAGAACAGAACACAGCTGATAAGCCCTGCAATAAACAGCTCCAGCACTTACCGAAATGTGCCATCCAGGTTGGACTTGTGGATGAAACTGAGTTTTGCATCAGCCCAGTAAAGCTTCTGCTCTTCATAATCCAATGTCAGGCCATTTGGCCAATATATGTCAGTCTCTATAATAACAGATCGTTGTATCCCATCCATCCCCGCACGCTCGATCTTTGGCACTTCACCCCAGTCAGTCCAGTACATGTACCTGAAAGACAAAAAATGCATGGTAAAAAACAGTGAAAGAAGGTGGCACTATATTTCAACCGATCAACAGTATAAAAAAGGTACACAAGAACTATCAAGAAAGTACAAACACCTGCAATATATAGAAGCATTGGTAAATAACAAGTAAATTAACACTTTAAAAATTCCAACCTGCTACAGTTTCCTTAAAGCTGAAGTTTTTAATCTTATATTTTGCCCTTACTTGTTCCTCCAACTAGATAACACAACTGCTAGAGAACACTGACCTTCAGACATGCCGCTAAATAAACAAGATATCTGTCCGGATTATCCAACAGGAATTGTGTGATGACAGGCCGTTTGTACGCTCCATCGGACAATTGTTGATGGATTTTCCGGACAAATGTGGAATAGCATGCTTTAAAATTGTCCGCAAACAAATGTGTTTTGTCGGATTATCCGAGCGTGTGTACACAAGTCCTTCACACAAAAGTCCAAATAGCATGCTTGGAAGCAATGCTCACCATAACACAACATTAGCAGAAGTTGCCTAAAGGGTGGCGCGAAAGAGCTGAAAAACCACAGTTTTGCTTTTGTTGGCTAGCAATTATTTGCAGTTTGTATGCAAGACAAGTTCATGGCCAACGTCCTTCGGACAAAAAAGTCCTACTCTTTGTCCGCAGAAAATCGGATCGTATGTATGAGGCTTAAAGGGGTTGTAAAGGTAAATTTTTTATTTATTTGACAACTAGCTTCCTTTAAGCTAATACAGTGCTAGTTCACTTACCCGTTCCTTCGATTTTCCTTCGAAATGTCACAAAACACTTTGTTACTCTTCATGAAACTTGTCACCGTCATGCAAGCCATTTTGCCTGGTGGTGAGTGATCGTGCTCGCCCCATCCCTTGGACTATAGCCCTGCGTGGAGACGCTCTCAACATTTCACAGAGACAGGGGCTGGGGGTTAGTGGGTGTGTCTACGACACTGCAGCGCCACCTCCCTTGCCTTAGTTTTACTAAGATTCACTGCCCGCCTTGACTCCGCCCCCTTGCTGTCTTGAGACTTGGATTCCTAAAGCTGGGGAGGCGAAAATGGGTGTTTACAGTGGGCGGCGTGTGAACGAGAATGTCGCTTGTTCCATAGGCACGATTGAAGAAAAATGGCAATGCGCATGCGCGATGCCGCTAAGCCTAATGGGAAATGTAGTTCCGTGGCTGCCGTGACGTCGCTTTAATGCATGCGCACTGCAAACCCGGAAATACAGCATAGAAATGAGAGAGGAAAGCAGGAGGAAGATAAACAAGTACTGATTTCACAGGTAATTCATTTTTTTTAATGGAATGAATAACATTTATCGATATATGTATATGACAGATTACTTATATGTAAAAAAAAATAAAAAATAAAAAGTACCTTTATAACCCCTTTAACACTCCATCATCCAGTTCACCCAGCTGACAAATCCTCCCCCAGCAGACTGTGTGTGTAATATATTATATCACCTACTGCTATACTAAACCACTCCCCTGTCCCCAGATCAAAACAAACAGGCCTAGCTCACAGTATAGGCCTGATTAAATTTACCTGCGCTGGCAGGTTACACCAAAAACCTACACTAGCACCTACCTAAGGTAGGAGGGTGCTACATGTATACAATAATATTCATATCGTACGTAGACACATTCTCCTGCCAATCAATTTTTTTTTTGTCCATTATGTGCCAAAATTTTGACAGATCTGACCCACAGCACAGCCCTGTCTGGTCTGATTTTTAAGACACCGCCATACTGCGGCAGGTCGGCAAGTTCCCGCGAGCCATTGTAGTTGAAGTGCTTAAAGCATATATAGCTGCACAATGGCGTACCTTGGGTTTTGTGATTTTCAAAAGCTGTCTGGTTATGTTTCATAGCTTGTAAATATACATCGAAGTACAGCAAGCACCTACATGAAGACATGAAAGTACCAAGTCTGACCTGGCTGCATGTGCATAGAAAGTGTTAACATCACTTGTATATGAAGAATGGGGCTCGTCTCCAGTATGGGGATTATGTCACCAGTAAATGCCACAGACAATTACCCTTTGTTGCTGACAAAAAGTTCAGCCTTGAGAAGACAAGTTGAAACAGACAGTTGCGCCACCTCCAATTAGCAAATCATTAAAAGAAATCACCCAGCTTGTATAGTAAACCACAAAATTTGTTCTCCAATGAAAGAAAGAGCAACACAAAAAAAGGCTCCTCTCACAGCCACCAATCACAGATCAAGGGGTGGGTTGACGCTAGAGTAGTGCAAGGTGAATTTTTAACTAAAAAGAAAAAAAAAAAAAAAAACTATCTGCACCTGAAGTTGTTAGAAAGATGAGCTGATTTTCAGCATGTCCCAGGCCTAGAAACACATAAAATTACCAACTGGTTAACAAAAAAGGGGGGATGGGGGTCGTCAGACAGTTGTCAATGTTTTTAGTCATTTGTTTTTGTGGTATTCCAGACTAAATTATTTTTATTTTATTTTTTTTGCTGTGAAAATGACAATGGTCCCAAAAATTTGTCAAAATTGTCAGATGTGGACTCGATGCACTGCGTGCACTGTGTGTACTGATGTATTTTCTTTTGCTTGTCGGCCCGCGCGGCCTTATCCCTGTTTTACAAATAAAAAAATTTAAAAAAAAATTGTCAGATGTGTCCGCCATAAATGTTGCAGTCACGAAAAAAAGAAAAAAAAAATCACTGATCGCCGCCATTAGTAGTAAAAAAAAAAAAAAAATTTATAAAAATGCAATAAAAACTATCCCCTATTTTGTAAACGCTATAAATTTTGCGCAAACCAATCGATAAACGGTTATTGCGTTGTTTTTTTTACCATAAATAGGTAGAAGAATACGTATCGGCCTAAACTGAGGAAAAAATAAATAAAAAGGTTTATATATTTTTGGGGGATATTTATTATAGCAAAAAGAAACAAATATTGCATTTTTTTCCAAATGTCGCTGTATTTTTGTTTATAGTGCAAAAAAATTAAACTGCAGAGGTGATCAAATACCACCAAAAGAAAGCTCTATTTGTGGGGGAAAAAGGACGCCAATTTTATTTGGGAGTCATGTCGCACGACCGCGCAATTGTCAGTTAGGCTGCATTCACACCTTGGCGTATTTACGCCCGACTCTCGTGCCGCTGGAGGGGCGATTTTACATTGTTTTCTATGAGATGGTTCACATCTCACGCCGAAACGCTGTACGCCTGAAAACAAGTCCCGGACCCTTTTTTTCAGGCGGCTTTCGGCATAGACAACAATGTGTTGTAAAAAAAAAAAAAAGGTTAAAAACGACCAGTTTTGTCGCGGCAAATCGCGGTACAATACGCCGCAATTTGTTGCGGCAACATACGCAGCGTTATAGTGTGAATGCAGCCTTAAAGCGATGCAGTGCCGAATCGCAAAAAGGGGCAAGGTCCTTAACCTGCATAATGGTCCAGGTCTTAAGTGGTTAAAAGCAAAATGGAAGGATGAGGCAAGTGAAGGAGGACTGCACGAAGGTAAAGGAAGCTATTCAGGGAAAACATTTTTTTACCACCCCTTTAATGATGAAAGAATAATCTATCAGTTTTAAACAGGTGATGGGTGAATAATGCAATACCACAAATGGTACTACAGAATGTCGTTCCATCCAGCCAATTGTTATGCAGAGAACATTACAAATACAAAAATCTGAAGAAAAAAAAAAAAAGGGGGGGGGGGGGGGGGCTCTTCCCCTTCAATGTTGAATTCTTGCCTTTTTTTTGTTGCTGGTTAGCTTTGGATAGTGTGGGAGAGAAAGGTTTCTTTTATTCCCCCAGCGTTGGAATAATATATTGCCCCAAAGTGAGGGGGAATCTCATCTTTCACATTAGTGACAAGAAATGGTGCCCCCTTGAGCATTTCCCTCTCACTCTACCAAGACGTGGGGACTCTACTGAGGCATAGTAGGAGCCTCTCATAATGGGCACAGCCAGGGTGCAGACCTGAAAACTCCATACAGGAATGATGGGTACACCAGCAAAATGGGTACAGTAGGTATGCCGAACCACAAACTGTGCAAGAAGGGTGGAAACCCCTTATGGGCTCAGCAGGTATGCAGACCTGTCACCAATACCAAGTAAATAGGAGATTGAATTTTCAGGAGACACTCACACAATTAAATCAGTTGCATGGACAGAGTTTAAAAGCAGCTTTCGATATACTTTACATAGTTTGTTTGGCCAAGCTTGTTCCTCACCAACATGTGAGGCCGCTATATGTGCGGTATAAACTATGTAGGTCAGGCTACATACAGATTATTATTATTAGTCAGGATTTATATAGAGTCAACAGTTTACGCAGCATTTTACAATGCAATAGGGACAGTACAACATTACTGTTCAATACAGAAGGAATAGGAGAGCCCTGCTCATTGAGCCTACTAAAGGGAGGGGGGTGCATACAGCACACTGTGGGCCAAATCCTCAAAAGAGATACGCAGGCGGAACTGCTGTTCAGCCTGCGTATCCCTGTGCCTATCTTTGGAACTGATCCACAGAAGGATTTTTCCAAAGATAGGCATAAGATCTGACATCTGTAAGACACTTACACTGTCAGATCTTAAGATGCAGTACCGCATCCGCCGCTGGGGGCATTTCGAGTCGAAATGCTGCTTTGCGTATGCAAATGAGTACTTAGGCAAATCCACAAAGCTTTTTAGCTTTGTGTTTTCTGCGTAAGTTACGTTTTGCATGCGTAAAATTAGGGATGCTTTTACAAGGTGTAAACGGTTTACACCTTGTAAAAACATACCTTTTTTTCGATCGCCGCTATTTTTTTTAAATTTCAAATTTTATTTTTCGCCGCGTAACTTTTTTTTTACCCGACGCAACTTTATTGTCCCGTCGCAATCCACAAAGCCCGACGTAACGTAATTTCGCACGCTGCCTGTCGGGAAAAATGACGTCACACGCATGCGCAGAACGTCCGGCGCGGGAGCGCGCCTCATTTAAATTGTCATCGCCCCCTGGATGAGAAGACCGCCTTGCGACGGAGGCACTTAAGTTACACAGCCGAAAATTTCTAGGTAAGTGCTTTGTGGATCGGGCACTTAGGTAGAAATTTTCCGCCAGTGTAACTTAACTGCTAAAAGTTAAGTTAGGCAGGTTTTTTGTGGATTTGCCCCTGTGTTCCAAGTTCGAGCCGAGACTTCCTGTCTCATACCTGGAACAGAGTATCTGATCGGTGCTCAGGCATTCAGAGAAAGTAACGTATTCTAGCAATCAATACAAAGCTTCCTCTGATTGGCTGAGTCAGAGGTTATGACATCGGCCGCCTCTCTGACTCCGCCAATCAGAAGAAGCTTTGTATTTATCGCTAGAATACATTGCTCTCTCTGAATGACTGAGCACCGATCAGATAAAATGTAGCAGAGGCCAGTAGAGTCTATACCACACATCCAGCGGCCTCACAAGTGAAACTGGTTGTAAACCCTTAAAAAAAAAAAAAAAAAACACCTGCAAGACAAAAAGGCATAATAAGCTGCATAGCACACTAGTTCATTATGTATTACTTACCTTAGATCGAAGCCCCCGCAGCCATCCTCGACCCCCCCTCCGACCGCGGACATCTCTCACGGAGCTTACCTCCGGGTATTGAGGCTCCTGCGCAGTGATTGGCCGGAGCTGCGATGACGTCACTTCAGCACATGTGCGCGGGAGCCGCCGGTAATGGCACATCACAATGTGCCATTGCTTCAGTGCCGATCACTTCGGCACATGCAGACACAGGGGGATATCTCCTAAACCGTGCAAGTTTAGGAGATATCCAGGGTCGCTACAGGTAAGCCTTAAGCAGGCCATACACCAGGGTTTGACGAATCTAGGAGCCAGCTAAAAAAGTTAGGTGCCAGAAAATGCGCCCTGTCCCGACGAGCTCGCACGCAGAAGCCAACACATACGTGAGTAGTGCCCGCATATGTAAACGGTATTCAAACCACACATGTGAGGTATCGCCGATCGTTAGAGCGAGAGCAATAATTCTAGCTCTAGACCTCCTCCAACTCAAAACTGGTAACCTGTAGAATTTTTTAAACGTCGCCTATGGAGATTTTAAAGGGTAAAAGATGTCGGCTGGCCCAAACCAACTATGTAAAGTGTATCAAAGGCGGGAGTTCAGCTTTAAAAAGCAGAACAGCATCCAGGCACGATCACTGCCGGTGAGGTTTGCACGAGTAGCTGTGGCCACTGACAGCCTGTCATTTCAGTGTACATGGCTTGATGGCCTCTGCCATCTGCATGCAGCCCTCAACCCCAGCAGCAAGAATTAAACCCCTTTCACACTGACACGTTTTTCAGGCGGTTCAGCGCTAAAAATAGCGCTGCTATAACGCCTGAAAAATTGTGCCCTGCAGGCTTCAACTGAAGCGGTGCGCTAGTAGGACCGCTTCAAAACTCCCGCTAGCCGCATCTTTGGAGTGGTATAGGAGCGGGGTGTTTACCGCTCCTTCCCATTGAAATCAATGGAAAACCGCGGTAATACCACCCGCAATGCGCCTCTACAGCGGCACATTGCGGCCGAATATCACGGAAAATACGGCGGTATATCGGCGCTAAAAATCGCGCCGCTATACCGTCACCGCACCTCCACTGCCCCATGTGAAAGGGGCCTTAGACTGCTGCTCTAATTAGACAATTTAATACTGCCCAATCTAAAATTTGTGCTTGGGATTCCATATTTTAACCACCAGTCATGTCAGGTACTATTGATTTGACTAATGATTTACAGCAATTTTAGATATCACTGCAGAAAGTATAGTTTCATACAGGACAATTTGGAGATTTGTGACATAAACTGGTGTGAAAACTAGTTATCCAAACCCAATCCAAAACAGTATTACAAAACAGAATGTATGAAAACAGACAACATGACAGA